>NW_027279401.1:0-84201 GCF_046629955.1 Centroberyx affinis | reverse complement strand
TTTTAAAAACTAGCTAGCGGCACTCACCCCCTCCCATTCCTGAAAATGTTCTCACAATGGTGGAATCGATGAAGCGAGCGAGTAAACTTAGTAAACAGGTCATTTTGACCCCCTAGACCTACAACAACTAGACAATTTTGTTGGGCAGCTCAGGTCCTCCACCTGCTGCTTGGATCCTCTCCCTACCACATTTTTTAAAACTGTTTTTGACTGCTTAGCACCTGAGGTATTTGAAATGATTAACTGCTCTCTTCAGTCAGGTATATTTCCTGTAGCGCTTTAAACAGCTGTCATTAAACCACTTCTGAAGAAGAGTAACCTTGATGCAACAGTTATTGCTAACTATAGGCCCATCTCCAACTTACCATTCCTCAGCAAAATACTTGAAAAAACAGTTTATTCTCAGCTTAATAACTATCTAACATCAAACAGCCTTCTAGACACTTATCAATCTGGTTTTCAATCTCACCATAGCACAGAAACAGCACTTATCAAAGTTGTGAACGATCTGCATATAAACACAGACTCCAATAAACTATCTGTTCTTGTGCTCCTGGATCTCAGTGCCGCTTTCGACACTGTTGACCATGACATTTTACTACAGAGGTTAGAAAAATGGGTCGGCCTATCCGGCCCGGTTCTAAACTGGTTCAGATCCTACCTACAGGACAGGCAGTTCTTTGTGTCCATTGGCGACTTTGCCTCGGAAAGAATGAGTATTATGTGTGGAGTACCCCAAGGTTCGATTCTTGGACCACTACTGTTTAATCTGTATATGCTCCCACTCGCACATGTCATACAGAAACACAAAATAAACTACCATAATTATGCAGATGATTCACAACTGTACATATCCCTATCCCACGATGACCTAGATCCCATACATTCCCTAACTCAGTGTATTGATGATATTAATCTATGGATGTCACAGAACTTTTTACAACTGAACAAAGATAAAACAGAAATACTCATCTTTGGTGCAAAGGCTCAGAGACAGAAAATTGCAGCTCATCTCAGTTCTCTGTCTCTGGAGAGCAAAAGTGAAGCTAGAAATCTGGGTGTAATCATAGACGGCGATCTAAATTTTAAGAGCCATATCAATCAACTCACAAGATCAGCCTTCTACCATCTAAAAAACATTTCAAAACTGAGGGGCTTTCTATCAAAATCAGACTCTGAGAAATTAATTCATGCATTTATAACAAGTAGACTAGACTTCTGTAATGGTCTTTTCACCGGCCTCCCAAAATCAGCTGTGCGGCGACTACAGTTAATTCAAAATGCAGCTGCACGCGTTCTCACCGGAACTAAAAAGTCTGAACACATTACACCGGTTCTTAGATCCCTGCATTGGCTCCCTGTCAAAACTAGAATCGATTTTAAAATTCTACTACTTGTTTACAAAGCTCTAAATGGCCTTGCACCTCAGTATATAATAGACATGCTAATTAGATACAAACCAGCAAGAACTCTCAGGTCCACAGGCAGTGGTCTTTTAACCGTCCCTCACACTAACTCCAAAGCAGGGGATGCTGCCTTTTGTATTTATGCCCCAAGTAGATGGAACGCCCTGCCTGAGGACCTGAGAGAGGCCCCCACACTGAACACCTTTAAAACCAGGTTAAAAACCTTACTTTTCACAACAGTCTATGACTAAGTTCTTAATGTGTATGTGTGTGTGTGTGTGTGTGTGTTTTGTATATTTTGACATTGGCATATTTTGCACTAACACTTGTTGATGCATATTGCATATGCATACTGTATTGTCTTTTTATGTAAAGCACATTGTGTTGCCCTGTGTATGAAATGTGCTGTATAAATAAATTTGACTTGACTTGACTTGGTAAACTAAGCAAAACCGAGACTTCTCCGGAGATACGTTTAGCTTAGCTGTTAGCATTTATGCACGGTGCTTTGCAATGTTTGTCCTTTGGAGGCCGCCGTAGGCTTTGCTCGTTTCTATCCCCCTAGTGGTAGGAAAATTCTGCTTATTGCAGCTTTAACTATGGTGTTTTAGTTGCCTAACCTCAACCATAACATTAACTGGTTGTTTAATTTGCCTAACCTTAACCATAGCCTTAACCCTAACCTTAACCGTAGTGATAGGTTATGTGGCTGCCCAGTGCCCATGCATAGGTTTAGTGCAAATCAGTGGTGCATAATGTTTTGTAAGATATCATATGAACGCTGTATGAGAACACACTGGACTGACGGTTCACTGCAGGTTGAGAAACAGGCAGAGAGACACACTCGAACACGGCCGACTTCATATAAACCCGCGGTAGTATTTTTCAGGTGGACAGGTCAAGGCTGGTCATGTAATGTGATTAAATGCGGCCTGTTTTCTGCCCACCACGAAGGGAGATAGGGTGACATCACAGCCAGGAAACAGCAGGGGGGTTAAAAAAATAAAAAATAAAATCACCACTTTAATTTCCAGCAGCTGGATGCCTCTGGCAGGGATTATGGCCAGATTACGCTTGAATGCTCCACACATGCTCTGTGGCATATATCCACAAACACAATTACTCAGACAGGCAGGCACACACACACACACACACACACAGATACAACGCAGAGGGAAAGACTTTCTCAGACGCATTCTCTGTGGCCATTAAAATAGCTCTCTGTCTTTCATGCTGAATCAAAGCAGTGCAGCGGCATAGAGAAGCAGATCGAGCTTCCCTCTACAGAGACTAACCCAGTCTGTCAACCCCTCTCTGTTGTTTATTTGATTTGGGGGAGAAGACGCCCTCTGTGCTCTGAATGTGTTGGATAAGGCCTCCTCAAAGACAAACACATGAATGCAGGGCGCACACACACATATACATGTACAGCAGAAGCACAAGCAGGCAAATCCATTTCCATACACCAACTTGTTTAGATCAGTTATTTTATTTGTGCAGGAGCAAAATGATTAAAAAAAAACCAGTGATAGCATACAAGGACACAAAAAACTGAAAGAGATGCAAATTACTCATTTGTGCAGGTATGAAAAACCCAAGGGGCTTATTAAAAATATCTCACCTCAACAAACAAATAAACAAAACAACAAAAATCAAGGTGACAAGGACACAACATGGTGGAAAAGAGAAGAAATAAAGTAAGGTGACCCAAATATCATTTTTTAAAATATAACAAAAAAATAAGCAGATGAATCAAAATAGCTCAAACACAGGAAATCAAATTGTGGTAGGTGATTGTCGTAATGTGAGAGTGTGTGTGTGTGTGTGTGTGTGTGTGTGTGTGTGTGTGTGTGTGTGTGTGTGTGTGTGTGTGCGCGCACAGATACATACTAACAAACCATCACACAAACATGCACCCATACCACCACTATCTCACATTTTGCCTTAACACACACATACACACACACACACACACACACACATCTCCCTCCATCCCAAACCACCCTCACTAACTCCATCTCTCTCTCTCTCTCTCTCTCTCTCTCTTCCTCCACTCTGATGCGAGAGACCTTGATGTCTCTCTGAGGTTTTGCCACGGCACATTTCCACGGCAAATCTAGCGTGTTATGCCTGTGCCGGCGTTGCCAAGTCCTCATCATTCATCCTGATGACTCACAAAGCAAGGCCGAAACACAATGTCTCTCTGCCATCGCGCCCCCCCCCCCCAGATGAGAGAATACATCTCTTTATTTCGGAAGAAGAAAGACTAGGATTCACCGCCGATTGGCCTCCGTCGCGTCCCGCTCTCCAAGTCTATTCCGATGATCAAGCTTTGAGCGCGGGTATCAAACGGCAGCCTTGGTCAGCGGCCTTGTTGCGGGGCGCATGAGGGATAAATCAGTTACCAGCTGGGAGGAAACTGATCTTTTTCTTTTATTATTCCTGATTATCCCACACGCTGTTAATCATCAGACAAGGGACGCCGCGTGTGGCGAGCAGGAAGTCAAAAACGTGACGACTGGCGTTCGCCGTCACGGAAGAAGTCCCTCGTAAAAGTCGGTTGCTCACAGCCAGAAAAAGCACGAGGCCTCGTTCCGTGCGCTCCCTCTTATTCCCCCGAGGTGACGCGAATCCCGCTCATCCCGCTCGTACGAAATCAATGATCACTTAACGTCACGGTTCGAAAAGAGGCGGGAACCGTGTTTACAGTGATCAAACAGGGTGGCAAAAACCAGTCCCCGAGGCGTGCCATCTTCCGCCCACTCGCAAAAAAAGATACCACACGGGCGCACATACGCACGCACAGCTCCAGCCTCTGCTCTCCGAGCCAGCTATAGCAACATTTGATTTGAGGTGATGGAAATGGGGGGAACGCAAGCTTGTAATCCTGTAAGGGTGACTCCACTGCGTTTGAAATGGGTCCCAGTGGCGGTGTGGTACTGGCTCCGGGGCATTGGTAAATGAATCTGTCTGCAGTCACACAGCCAAATGAACACGGGGAGCTAAGTAAGAGAGCGGCTGGTGCGGCAGTTCATTTATGAAATGTATTAGGATTTATGAGGCAATGAAGTGTAAAGGTGCTTTATTACTCTCCGACTGCCGTCAGTCCGCCGAGATGGAAAGTAGAAATGACACTCTAAATGTTCCAGCCCCTGTTTTCTTTCCTCCTCTCTAATAGCGGGAAACTGGTATAATGAATAAAATGGAGGAATCAATTCTGAAAACGCCCCATTTATCTTTATTTTTTTCAGTTTTTCTTATTTTTATTCAGGGAAGGGAGTCTTTTTCATTTGTATACTTTCTACGTCGCCCATGTCCGTGATGTGTTTTTTTTTTTTAAACGGTGACTCAGTCACGTATGCGCCTTGTCCCTCGTGAGTTTCCCCACATGGTCTTCATGTCACGAGTCCCTCAGTCAGAGAATATATGCCACATGCTGCCATATTTGCAGAGATTTTTCCTAACTTAGGTGTCTAAGCCAACATTAACATGCTACACCGCGACTCCTGGTTGAACCAATCCTGAGAGACGACCAGGTGTGGAAAGAGAGAAAACGGTGCTGATCTCCAGAAGCCATGTCAAGCAGAAGGAATAAGATGATGTGTGTGTGTGTGTGTGTGTGTGTGTGTGTGTGTGTGCACACCCTGGGATCGAAATGTGAAGAGTGGTTTTGCTGGTTCAGTGCATCGTGGTTGAGATCAAAATCATCTCAAACTTCTGTGAATGAGGTCTCCGAGGAGGGTAATGGAGAAAAAGGAGAAAAAGGCCAGCTTGGTGGTTTGTGGTAGAGTGTGTGTGCGCATGTGTGCGTGCGCGTGTGTGTGTGTATGAATATGTTTCACCCACTCCGACTCCTTATGTTGCTTGTGGCTGTGGTATGAGTGCGTGTCGGCGTGTATGAAGTGCATATGTGTCGCTGTGTGTGTGTGTGCGCGCGTGTGTGTATTCCCTCCCGCATTTCCCATGTTTCCCATGCCGTCTGGCCTCTTGGCTTTCCACCCAGTGGGGAGCATTTCATTAGCACCCAGTGAGAGGACTACGGGAGGGAGGAACAGTACCTGGCAGCGCCGCCGATGCCCTCGAGCTGCAAGGCGGTTCCGGGGAAAAATATGAAGTCTGCTCTGCTGTTGATAGTCTCACACACGAGCAGCTACGAAGATAATGGATGGTCTGGGCTGTTTACTTGGGGTTAGTCAGCGGCTGCTTCCAAACCGCACGTCCCGACACATTTGATCATCTAATGACACCTAATTACGTGACCCCCCTAATGTCGGGGGGGGGGGGGGGGTTCTCCGAGGTCACGCCTCTCCCCGAGCTGAGGAGGCTTTTTTCTGAAAAAATACGGAGAATAATTATTGGCGAGAGCGGCTCCCTCATTAGAAACGCTGTGTATCTGAGCGGTGCAGAGAGACCGAGAACAAAATCTAATTATCGCCCTCTTCTCACCCGCCCCTCCGCGACATCAATACTCCATTATAGCACCTTGTCCCCAGGGTGCGGACGAGGCCGACTCCTACACATGTGCGCGGCGCATGTACACGCACACACAGCTGCAATGGATGAAGTCATTATCCGGCATGCATTTTGTTCATGATATGGTATGAAAGTTGCACGTATTTCTATTTGATATGGTATCAAAAATGGAGAAAAATACACCGCTCACCCGGTATCAGACTTGGCTGAGGTGCTGGAGCTATTTGATATGGTATGAAAGTTAGATGTACTTTTGCTGCATATGATATAGTATGAATATTACATGTATTTCTATATGATATGATATGAAAGTTGCATGTATTTCTATTTGATATGGTATGAAAGTTACATGTATTTCTATTTGATATGCTATGAAAGTTAGATGTACTTTTGCTGCATATGATATAGTATGAATATTACTGTATTAATGTTTTTCTATATGATATGGTATAAAAGTTACATGTCATTCTACATGATATGGTATGGAAGTTATATGTATTTCTGTATTGTATGGTATGGTATGAAAGTTACATGTATTTCTATATGATATGATATGAAATTTACATGTATTTCTATATGATATGATATGAAATGTACATGTATTTCTATAAGGTATTGTATGGTATGAAAGTTAAATTTATTTCTATATGATATGATACAAAATTTACAAGTATTTCTATATGATATGATATGAAAGTTACATGCATATCTATATGATATGGTATGAAAGTTACATGTTATTATACACGATATGTTATGGAAGTTACATGTATTTCTATATAATATGGTATGAAAGTTACATGTATTTCTATATAATTTGGTATGAAAGTTACATGTATTTCTATATAATATGGTATGAAAGTTACATGCATTGCTATGATATGATATGAAAGCTACATGCACTTCTGCATGATATGTAATGAATCTTGATCCGTTCACAGTTATTTTTATGTCCTGCAGCACTGCTTAAAGGTTGAGAGGCTGTTAAGGACCTAAAGTGCATCTTAACTCATTACAGAGCTCTGCTGCATACACACTCACCAGCCGGCACTTAGAATTTCTCCTCCGGGCAGTTCATCAGCCCTCTAATGTCTGATGTTGATCTTGGAAAATCTTAAGCACAGAGTAAAGATTGCAGCGAGAAAGACGGCAAGTTGGGCTGGATCCTCCTATTCCTCTCCCACTCAGCACTCGAGCCTCTGTGGCCCGCAGAAGTCATACTGGAAGCATGTGGGCGTTTTTCTCAGACGGAGAGAGAGAGAGAGAGAGAGAGAGAAAGAGACAGATGGAGCGAGCGAGACCAAGAGACGGAGACGCATATAGAGGCAGGGTGACAGACTCGGTGAGGCAGGTGAAAAAGGGAGGGGAGGGGAACGGACCGGGGGAGAACGATCATTTTGTGTCGGAGAGGCGGCGTAGTGGGGGGGGGGGGGGGGGTATAGAGAGTGGAAAGGTTTGCGTGGGGAAGGATATATTACATGCAATTCCATTAGCGTGTGTAATGGCGCTGAAAGACGGCGTCCTGGTGGTGGTGACCGTTGATGGCGGTGGGAGTTGAATTAAACAGCCCCTGTCATATACTGGGCTATCACAGAGGAACACACCGCACTCCACTCCTGTCCTCATATACACCCTATCGCACCGTGTCATTCGAACCAAAGACTTTGTTCTGCTTTACTGACGGAGCGTGTGCTCGGCCCGCGACAAAACTGAGTAATGACCGCGCATTATAATTGAGTGTTTGGGAGGTACGCGTTCACGCAGGTGCAGGTATTTGCTTTTCACATTACCAGGGCAATGCAAGCTGATGGATGTGCAGCAAACTGGAGTCGAACAGATAGTAGACACTGCTGTTGGTACGGGCTTGCCTCAGGTCAGGGGAGGAGATTTAGTTTGTCAGCTCGATATTCTTAATATGGCACCGGCTCTCTACAGTACTAGCTCATTTCTTTCCTTCGTTTCTTCCACCGCTCAACGCTTTCTTTCCGCTCCACCGCTGGAAAGAAAGTGTATAGAGCGTATAGAGCGGGAAGAAAGAAAAAATCTGATCCCAGCGCTGTTCCCTCAGTTGCCCAATTTCCACCAGCAAAATGTGATTGTTTATTGTTGTTATTGTTGACCCTTATTCACTGCAGAGACCTTAGGCCTTGCCAGGAAAAGGACCCGGGGTCACGCTGAATTACGCCAGCCAAAAGGTATACTGATCAATAGAGGTTTTTAAATGAAAGTCCAGCCCCGCGCGATATATTGATTCAATTGCGCGTCTTGTCGGTGCACTTGTGCATGAAATTCATCGTGTAACAGCAGCCACCTTTTCAACAGCCTGAACCCGAGGGTCTTAAACCCCTCAGGTTGTTTTATGTCCTCTCCCTCTCTCTTTGTCTCTCTCCCTTTCTCTCTCTGTTTACATTCAACCAATATAATTGAGGACACACAAGGGTCAATTACGTGTTGGAGGTCAAAATCGGGTTTATGTTCATGGTTGTGGGTTCAACTCTACTAGACATGGTGTATGTTGTATATTCCCAAGAGGAGCGGAGTAGTAATCAAGATGTGGGTCCATCAGTCCAGACTGAAGAGGACTGAGGTTGAAAAAAGATACTCCTTATCGATCAATACATATAGGCATTGGGTAGTCGTCTGTGTCCTGATGCTGGCTAGTTAATTAGTGAACACGATTTTCACAGAGGAAACTGTAATCCATTGGGATCTTGTGATTTTAAGGCCAAGCACCACAAGCAAAAAACAAACAAACAGACTTTGGTTGCAAATGTCAATTTGATACTTTGGGATTTATTGTCTGTGTAAAACGAGCAAAATATTCATCACCAAAGACTGAGAAAAGAGCTCATTTAGATGATTAAGTGCTACTGTTTATAAAGCAATAGCTGTTTTCTCAAAATGACAGTTTCACTTTAAGCAAAATACTTTTTCTCGACTTTGCCTGCAGGTATAGCCGCTTGGTTTATCATACTGCTTCTTACACAGCTTTATCTACCATTTTGTCATATTCACTGTATGTGGTACTGCATTTTAGAAACATATGAGGAAAAAAGGAAAACATGTTCACCACTCACCTGTGGTACTTACCTGTGATGTTATGATTTACTATAGTGGGCATCTCATATACAAAGGGTAGTCTTATTATCTCCATGGAGGCCTTTGGAGAGAAAAACATGACACATGAAATGCAAATTATCATTTTAGGTCACACTTTATTTGCATAATCCAGTGCTGATACTCAATTTATTTAAGTGACTACAATGTGTCATTAAAACGTCTACTGTGTTTCAGGTGATACAATAGTGTGAAAACTCAGTATCTGGGCTTGGGTTAATCTTACTGTTAGAAATGGTGGTAAGGCTAAAGTCAGTGATAGAGTTACATAGGTTGTATAAAAAACAGACAAGTGACATTTGGCTGAACTCATATTTGAATATTAACATTGGACTGTGTAAACCCTGTGTTACCTTCTTGCCTGTGATCATGCTTACATGTTGTCAGGGCTGGAATGTTACCTTTATGTTTCTTTTGCTACTAGCTATCCAACTAGCTAACGTTAGCAAGGCTAGCAAACTAGCTAGACAACAACCAGAATAACACAAACCAGTACTACTGGATGGACTCCTTGTTGGCTAATGTTAACTGAGATACTGTCATGGACATACTGTATTTTGACCATTTAATGCATTTATAGTTAGTGAACTTAACGTTGCCTCCAAATGCTTTAGAGGGTTTAATACAGATGCAGGCTAATATGACCGACCAGTAGTGATGCAATGCTAATGGAGAGCCTGCAAATAAATGTAATTTGTTACCCTTGCATGTTGTTCTAGTCTCAGCGGGTCGACCTTAAAGTCAGGCAGGGGAGAGTGTGAAGTGGGAGAAAATATGCTGTGAAACGGAGAGAAAATAAAACGCCGAGGCAAGAAGAGGATTGAGCGAGGAGAGAGACTGTGCGAGCCAGAAGGACACAGAGAGAGAGAGAGAGAGAGAGGGAGGAGGATAGAGACAGAATCTCATTAACGGACTGAGAATAAGACTTTGGCCTTGGCCTTTAATGTGATGCTATGTCTCGCAGCGTTCGCCAGAAGCTGCCGTTTCTCCCTCTCTCTCACTATCCCTTTCCTTTTTAACCCCCCCACCCCACCTCCCACCTCCCTCCTCCTTCGCCCGGTCTCAGTATCTTTCTCCTGCTCTTAATGCTGTGGAGCATGGCGGGATGGGCATTATTTATTTATGGTCCGGCATTGTCTGTGTGCGTGGGCTTAAGTAATATTCATCTGTGCTGTGCTGCTATAATACAAAGCCTCATTCCTTCTCATATGCTGGGGATGAAACGCGAGCACTGGAGCCTGCTGCTGTCCCCGAGTCTGAGCAACTCCCAACTCAGAGTAAAGGGAGTGCGGGGGGGGAAGAGGAGCTTTGTAGAGCTCAATGTGCTTTGTTAAGAACCACAAAAAGGACGAACTGAGTCTCCCCCCCTTGTTTCTCTACTTATTTGCTACTTTCTTTCTGTCTTTTTTTGCACACCCCCCCTCTCTCTCTCTTCTCTCTCTCGTTCGGAGCTGCAGGGCAGGTCACTGCTGCGGAAGTTAGCAGTTACAGTGCCTCCGCTGTTCCTCTGTGTGAAAAGCATCTTATCCCATTGAGTGTGTGTTGGTGTGCGCTCAGTCCAAAGACACGCAGGTCCGGTGAATTTAAGACTCTAAATTGCCCATAGGTGTGAGAGTGTGTGTAGTGTGGTATATGATGATGTATAGTTTGTATATGATGTAGTAAACAATGTATTTTAAGTGTGTATATGACCTAGGACATGTGTATATACAGTATGTATGATGTAGTATGGTATATGACATGCATGATGGTATTTAAAGCTCTTTGAGACTTGACTGTGATAAAAGGCTATATAAATAAACTAGACTAGACTTTGTCTCTGTGTGCAATTTTCCATCTGTCCCAGAACACAGTTTGATGACAATAAAGTGTATGATGGGATGTTTCGTATCGGCAGCCATATACAGTGTGTTTGTGTGGTTTCTTGTGTCGGCCACTGCACCTAATGCGCTCCTCCGCCTGCATCCTCTCTCCCTCTGTCTACCTCCCGCCCTCATCTCTCAAGAGGAAAAAAGACATGCCCGAGGCCGGGACATTTTAAGGCTGGCCATTACTTCTCTTGATCATTGCCTTAGCCACTCTTTTCTCTTTTAAATGAGGGTAGGGAGAGGGACGAGTACGGGATGACGGTGATAGAACATAGTTGGGAGCTCGCAATCTGTTGCTACAGCAATAGTAGGTGTGTGGGTGTGGGAGCAGAGCAAGGGAGTAAGACGAGACACACACACAACACACGCACACAAGCAACTAGAGGGCAGGAATTGCTTATTGGAATAAGACAGCAGTGGATATCATGTTCTAATTTCCTTCTCCACTCCTCCCTCCATCTTTATCCCTGTTTCTGCCGAGCGAAGCCTAATGATGTCCCTCGTGACAGGTGCTGGCTTACTATTAGCCGTCAACACTCGCAGCCACATACACACAACGCCGACACACACACACAACACGCAGCCCTGCACACATACACACACTCGCACACTCTGGCCAGCAGCTGGTAGCTTTGCCAACTGTGTCCCTCTGACTTGAAGGGGATAAGGGGAGCAGATGTGACTCTATTCTGTCTGACAGGTTCTGGGAGAAGAAAACAGGAGCCAACAGGCTGCGGGTATGGAGACAGAGATACGCGAGTCTATCTGCGCGCTACACTGCATGGAGACGTACAATAGGATTGTCTTGCCCTTGTATAGCCATGGTTACATCTTCATTCTATGACTAACTACCTCATGCCATGTAGAGACAAGTCTAAGCATGCAGTCCTCCTTTCTTTCTTTTTAGAAATTCACAGCTCTAGGAAAAAAAAAAATAGTGTGATCCAATTACAGTTCAGACACAAAAATGATGATAAATGTGACTCACACAAGAGTTTGACCCATGATGACACAAGCCTATAGATAAAAAAAAACCAAACCACTCAATTTAAATAAGATATTGCTGTTTATGCCGTCTCGGCTTGTGAATATTTAAGCACCACACCAAGTGTGATCCAAATCCAATACTCGGTGGAAGCTGCAATGTGAGGGCATGAATTTATTTGAGCTAGAGTGATTTATAATGAATTCTTCCCATGAGGCATGAAGCCAAATAAACATACTGTACACGCAAATACTGAATGATCAAGTGATAGTGAAACATTCCCTAAGGGTATTTCTGACTCAGTGTCATTATCCATTACTTTCAGGCATTTCACTGTGTGTGTGTGTGTGTGTGTGTGTGTGTGTGTGTGCGTTAAACTAGTCTATTAGTAGAGTTTACTCATTTTATGACTCTTTAGGTGAAGGGCTTATCTGCAATCAAGCTCATTTTCTTTATATGGAGATCAAGGGGGAGTAATTAATCTTTTATCTCATCAGATAGGGTACTCAGCAGTGTTGGCACGCCGGAAACAACATGACAACATGGCACACGCTGCCATAAACCTCACAAACACATGCACACACACACACACACACACCTGGGAGCGTAAAAGTTAATGTGTATTGGGTGTACACTCTTGGACAAAAATTATAATGAGTATAATTATACGTAGTGACAAAATCACAGTATCCTATTACACATACTTGAAAATTGCTTGTTGGACTTATTATTGATTACATAACTGAGTTTGAGTAGCCTGCAGTTGCCCAACATATATATACACACACACACACACACACACACACACACACACACACACACACACAGAAACACACCAGCCCTAAGTCCAGCAGTTAAATGCTGTCATGGTGACCTTGGTTCCATAGAGACTACTAGTCATTTGTATGTTGGAGAAGCACTGAGAGACCTGACACACACACACACCACAAACGCACACACACACACACACACACACACACACACCACCTTGTCACAACTCTTTTTAGCTCCCATCTGAAACGAGAACATGCCCTGGGCCGCGCTGGGAGAATGGAAGTCAGATAGAGAGAAAGCGAGAGAGAGGGAGAAAGAGAAAGCAAAAGAGAAGGACAGGGAGGGAAATAAAATGAAAGAGAAAAGCCAAAGGGGAGAACACAGAGTGATAAAAGGCCAAACCAGGAGAGGGAAGTGGGGGAGCGAGAGAGAGAGAGAGAGACAGGGGCTGTGGATCAGCCTGGAGGGTCAGCGGTGTGAAAGAGTTGTGGTTCAGCGTAATGTCTCTACCTCCTCCATCCTCCACCCACCCCCCCTCATCCATCCCCGACCGCAGACCCTCCCCGCCTCCCACCCACACCCTCCAGTAGCTATTTAACATGGAAATTGATTTAAACAGAAGCTGAGATATCCGCAGTGGGACCTGAGGACAGGTGCCTCCAGTCAGCAGAGGAGAAGCTAATGAGAGGTGAGAGACCCGAGCAGAGCTAACAAGGAAAGGAGAGAGCACAATGAGATGGGAGAGAGGCAGAAATGAGAGGGAGGGAGCGCGGAATGGGGGAGAAATTGCGGTGAAATTGGAGAGAAATGAGGGAGTAGGAATTTTATAATTTCCAACTTCGGTTTCCAGCCAACTGCCAGACCAAAAAAAAGTGCCGAAAGTGAGAAAAGTGTGCGTGTTCGTATGTGTGTCTGTGTGTGTGGGTGTATGGCTACCAGTCAGGGCTGGAAAGAGAACCAAAATATCCTACTCATGTAAGTAGGCTGTTACTATGCAGAATTTTTACTTAAGTGGAAGTAAAGTCACTGGTGTAGAAATGTACTTAAGTAAATTGAAAAAGTTAAAGGATAAGGCCGGTGTTTTTTAATGCATTGCTTACCGTCAACAAATCCTATGAAAATAACAAAATCAACAATGTGTTTGCTCTACTCCCATTACTTTTCCCATGTACCGTTTTTAGCCGTCAACCTGGAAGTCATTGGCTCCAATTGTAAGCTAAAAACCTTGAAATACAGCTCACAAAGACATGGTTTCAATTTTAAAAAATTGCTGTTACCACAAAAAGTCAGACTGTTGTAGTTATTACCAAATCAAATTCAAATGGAAACAAATTCTTCATTACGGCATGGCTCTTTGACATGTTTTTATTCGTTTTTTTTAATACAATGGAGTTCTATGGCTGCTGGGACATGGCTTCATTGGGCATCGGCTACATGGACAAGACTTGTTGGCAAAACAAAATCATTGCTGATTTTGTTATTTTCATAGGATTTGTTGACGGTAAGCAATGCATTAAAAACCACCGGCCTTATCCTTTACGTAAGTAGGTTAAGTTTAAGTAAAAGAAAAAAACAGCTCAATAGACCCTTTTCACAGCAGCCATGATAGCAGGTAAACACAGGTGTAACTAATAACATTAATGATGGTTCCATTCCATTTAGGTGTTCCAGTGCCAGTGCCAGGGCCTGGTATTGTGCATGCTGGCTCATTAGAATGGCTGTGATCCACCTAAATGGAATGGAACCATCATTAATATTTATTGGTTACACCTGTGTTTACCGGCTATGACACATCAAAATGGCTGCGGTGAAAAGGGACCATTAAAATGTACTAATGTTGTTAGGCTGTTGAAAGTAGTTTTCATTATTCAATCTGTGATAAAACAGAACTGAAAATGTCCATCCCGCTCAGTAATGTTGCTATTTCTTTTGCTATTAGCTATCCAACTAGCTAGCAAGGCTAGCTGACGACTAGCTACATGGCAACCAGACTAAGCTACTATCATGGGTAAATTTTAGTATTTAATGCAGTTAGTTAGCTTAGCATTTCCTCCTCATGCTTTAGCAGGCTTGATGCAGATGTCATTTAGGACTGGTTTCTGATGCAATGCTTATAAGAAGCTATACAATTTGTGCTCTCATGGATGGGATTCAAATGTAGCAAAATATAATTCTTCAGTCAAAACTTCAGTCAAACAAAATACTGAGTTAAGAAATACACAAAAGCCAATTACAGTAACCGTTCCTCGACAGTACCTGAAGTGCAGTTCCCTTGGCTCTCCCTCTGGTCCAAGCTGAGCCATAGCCCAGTTATGCGTTACGCCCCAGCACTGGTAACTTCAGTAAAATTGCCAGCCACCAAACCTGTCCACCTGGCTCTTTCACAAAGCACTTTGGCCTCCCACTTAAGCAACGAGTTAATGACTCACGCCACTTCACTGTGATCCAGCGCATCATCAAAGCTAACACCCCCTGGCTTTGCCAACACTCATATTCGTGCGCTGCGATTTTCCTGCTGAGCCATGTTTCATAGCACTCGAGTCTTCTCCTGCCTATTTGAAGGGATGCCTGAACTGGTCGAAGGGGGTTAGAGTGAAGGTCCGATTACTGAATCTGGACAGATCAAAGCGGAGAGGAGCAAGGATTACCTTCCAAACCGGTCTTGCAGACCCGTGCTTCGCAGGTCCCAGCGCTCCTCTTTTTTTTTTTACTTCTCGATAGTTTTAAAGCTCAAGCCTCAGCGTTCACCTCTCCCTTTTGCAAATTGCTTTGGGCTCCCCATGCATGCATGTACAAATCAGGGTGGCTGCAGGGGCCCGAGACGAGGGGAGAGTAACTTCATTATTTTTGATGGAAATCAGATGTGACAAAGAAGCATGAGGACATCACAGGCTGAGGCGGCTGTAGCGCCATTGGTTGTTTCCCTCTCTGTACCTGAGCTGTCTTTACATTAAAGAAGAGGCTGACTTCAATACGGCTTGAGTCGTATTGATCTCCGTCTGCCACTCAGGGATATAAGAATTCAACATGCGCACGTCCACATATGCCCACACACACACTCGCACACACGCGTACGGTGCTGAATATCAATGGGATTAGTGAAAGGTCTGGCTGTCGTGAGCTTTCAGATTGTAAACTACACTAAAAGACGGCTGTGTTGCTCTTTAAATGTGATCGCGCAATTTGATAAATGTTATTTGGGAAACACGACAGGTATGACATTTCCTAGCAATATCCTCCCACGCGCTGACATAAAGGCACTTTCTTTCTTCCCCGTTCTCTCTCTCTCTCTCTCTCCCCCACCCTCTCGCTGTCTTTCTCACAGAAACAAAGAGACACACACACGCGCACACACACAGAGACACACACATATATACAGGCACTCACTGTTCTCTCCTCTTTCACTCTGTCTTTCATTAATAAACAACCCAAGCTGTGCTTCCCCTCTCCCTTTCTTCCATGCGCACACACACAGAGGCACACTCACAGGCTTGCTCCAGAGTATCCCACGTTGCACTGCAGCATCTAGTAAGTCCTCCATGGCAACCATTTCGAAAGTAAGATTCATCAACTTTATATAGCTGGCCTAGTTTGTCTACTCCAGCCCCCGCTGAGCACTGCCATCCATGATGAGGCTTGGGCCTTGTTCAGACTGCACTACACAGGAGGGGGGCAGTCTCAAATAGGACAAAATCCTTATGCAAATACCAACACTGAGTCTTCAAAGTTTTCCACCATGCGAGCCCATTGAACAAAAGCTTGACAAGAGAGAGGAAGAAGAATGTTTTGATATGAGTACATATTTTGACAATGAGCATTGAGGCTTGCAGATGCCTAAAATGACACGCTGGCTGGCTGCGTAAATACATGGAGAACATGCGTAAAAACCATTACAAAAACACAACGGAGTCATATCAGATTGTCTTGTCTTTCAAATCATTCCCAAATACCATTTTCTGCAATTCAGAGCGTCCTTAAAAGCCTGTCAGTTTTAAAAGCCTATTTCGAAAGTCTCGTGGTTGCTGGCCGATTATTGGCCGAGCCGACCGGTCCTTCAGCATTCCAATTTAACAGCGGGATCTTTGACAGACAGCAAATACTGATTCCGCAGCGAAGAAAGAAAGCCAGCCTCTGCCCTCTTGTCTCTCCCCAGGCAGTGATTTATGTAGCTTCATTGTTCCATTTTTACGTGTGGTTCAAGGGGATGAACTTACACTTAACAACTAAATGCTGGTTTGTTGAGCCTTTTGAATGTAAACCAAGCCCCATTATAAAGAGGGAAGCCTGGTTAGAGCCACTAACAATTGAGTGCTGTTTCAATAGCCTTAGTTTGACTCCATTGGCAATAGATTTGAATCAGTGTGTGGCACTAACCTTGTATGAGTGATAGGGGGATTAGTGGGCGCTCTTGGGACATTGACTTAATGGAAGACTACACTGCAAAAAAAAAAATCCATGTTAACTAGCACTGAGTCTGAATATCTTATTTTTCTTAAAACAAATGAAAGAATCTGACAGGTGAGATAATTTCACTTTTTCCAATGCAAGTCAACTTGTTTTGATTTGACATTCAACATTAGCTTGATGCTGGTATATGATGTGCCATATTTCAAGATATTCTTTCCCTCGTTTTTAAGAAAATTCTCAAAACATGTAAAACTGCATTGGCAACAAGTGAAATTATCTCACCCCTCCGGCAGATATTTTTCAAGCGTTTAAGATTTTAACACTCAATACTTGACTAAATGGCTTGTCAAGATCGACAGTTCTGCAGTGCAGATCTGCATTGAACATCTCCATGATTGATGCTAATTCTTTAAGGCTGTCTCGTTTTTCTGGTTTAACAAGATATTGAAATGACATGAGACAAGCAGCAATGTATGTTCTTAAGTATTAAACATGCAAATTGACACCTATGAAATCCAGCTTTCTAAAGGATAATTAAGGCGGATTGGAGGAAAATGAGCACACCATTTGATAGATACTTTAATCTAAAGCGCTTTAGAGTAACCTTAGAGTGCATACATTTTGCATGGGGGGGCAGTGTCAAACAAAATAGAATCCATATGCAAATACCACTACCTTGAAAGTTTTCCCAGCAGGTGTACCCACTGAGCTAAACCTTGACAGGACCAGCAAAACAGAAAATGAGAAGAGGACTGTTTTGCATTGAGGCTTGCAGATGCCTAAAATGACACAGTGGCTGGTTATGTAAATAAATGGAGAACATGGGTGAAGCCATTACAAAAACACAACTGAACAGGGAACTGAACAGGGAACTGAACAGGTCAATAGTGGGACTGAAGCCCATGACATCATGAATGCATGATAGGTAACCAATGGATTCCCAAATGCCATGTCAAGGAACCCCAAATAGAGAGAATGACTTGAGACCACAGACCCCCCATTTGATAAGATTTTGCCCCGTGGACCCTCTTAAAGGAATAGTCCACCCAAAAATTCAAATTCGGTCATTATCTACTCATCCTCATGCCAGTACAAAATCAGATGAGAAGCTGAATACAATGAAGGAAGACTTGATTTGCATTAAATCATTGATAATTTTTTTTTTTTTTTTCCACTCACAGAGCGATCACATGGCGTCAGAAGACTTGGATTATGCTGCATGAGCTGTATGGAGAACATTTCTGGACTTTTTTTTGCCCTTTTTGAAGCCTAAAGGACTGGCCTCCCTTTACTGCAATTGTTTGGAAGAAAGCTTTTCGGGTAGTGAGCCCCGACTTTGTACTGGCATGGGGATAATGACCGAATTTGAATTTTTGGGTGAACTATTCCTTTAAAGAAGCTTTTGGTTGTACATTTTTGTTGTCTGGCTATACTGTATACAACTGTGGAAAGAGTGAAACCTCTGATTAGAATAGTCATCCTTATACATCACTTAAGTATCCTTCATTTTGCTGGAGACGCCCTGAATCCCACTTTTGAGCACCACTTGCCTTAAGCCACTGAGTCACCAGGACCAAGGATATTGCCTCTTATGATGAAGCAACAGCTGATGTGTGTGTGTGTGTGGGTGGAGGCTGAATTGTCACCAATCTTCACTGGCATCAGCATGCGATGTTCCTCTGGTGTGCGAACGCGTTAGGACCAGAGGACCCAATCCAGCTGTCCACCATATCTGCCCACATTATCTCCGCCGCTTTGTCTCCCTCACGCACACACACACAGCACTTTTAACACATCCTCCCCCGCGCTCTGTCACTCACAAACACACACACACACACACACACACACATCTGTGCACGTCCCTCAAAAAAAGGCAGACTGGTTTCCTGTCTCTCACCCGTCCCCATCTCTTCTCCCACGTACAGTATCCTGCGAGCGCACGCTGCCAGATGACAACATGGAGGCGGGCAGAAACACCAGACGGCTGCAGCCGAGAGGAAACTTCACAGATGACTGATACACAGCTTGCCCATATTCAACTCTCACTTTTATTGATCATTGCAAAGTAACATTTACTTTCTTTTCCACCCTTACTTTCTTGACAGTTCATCGATTCAAACAAAGGAGATGGCTTCCACACCATCACTTATTACCGCTTTCATTAGATTACAGGAGACAAAGAAATCATTATTTTAGACATAATGGCAAATAAAGATTGAAAAATGATCTGCTTTGGATATGGCCCGTCGACGTTTCATCTCAAATGATGCTTTCTAGCCGATGTCTCTAAGCCGCTAGCTCTTTCAATAAGGTAAATGGAGCCTCCGACTTGGCTAATGCTGCCTATGACCAGTGGGTCGGGACAGAGAAATTTGTTTTTAATACAGGAAAGTACAGTTCTGACCTCTAAATGTAACTGAAAACCGCAGACGGCCATAATATCATCAGTGATAATGGCAGAAAATGGCATGGGTGGGGTGGGGGGGGGGAATCAAATCAGCAGAGACAAGATGGATAGCGGGTGGAAGTCAAAGTTGGTAATGTCTGTCTTCACCCTCTGTCCCTCTCTCACACAAATCTCTCTTCCCAGCTCCATCTCGCTGAATTATCATACTTGGATGCTGAACTGAGGGGAACAGGCCAACACTGGTTATGAAAGCCTTGCACATTTGCAGGGAGGGTACATGTGAGTACATGCAAATAGGCTCTGCATTAGCATTTGATATCCTCGGGGCTACATAGGCTATGCTATGCCAAGGTGTGTGTGTGTGCGTGCATTTGTGTGTGTGTGTAATGGAGCAGAGGACTCAACTGTAACAGATACAGATCCGCACTTTCCAGGCATATTTAACTCACAAGCACAGAGTCTAATTTCACATGGCAATAAAGGCATGGATACTAAACAGCCCACCGCCAGAATGTTAAAGAATCAAATACTTTAAATGCAGATGTCATACAATTCTCTTGTGCACGCAGAACCTTGAATAGAAGAATACAGCTAGCCTTGCAGAAAGTAAAGATAGTTCATTTCACATCTAATTTAAGGGTTAAGAGAAATTAAAAACAATTTCACAGCCTACTATAACAGGAGTGCTCATTTTATGGTAAATTAGACTGGAACAATTACATTTGTCAGAAGAGGGGGTGGTTCAAGACGAAACCGCGCACAGCAGCATACAATCCATCAAGGCTTCGAGTAACAGTCTTCAATGTTAGGAAATAATTACACCAAGATATTACAATAGTAATTCAATATTGTACATGGTCAGAAAATAGTCCGCATGAAAAGGCAGTTTGTGGATGTTCTTGCCATTCTCTGGCTATTCTAGGTTCCCAGTAAGGAGCTGAACGGCTTAGCTGACCAGCTGCAGTCTTTGTCCCGCTCCGGTGGGAGCCGAGGCCGGCTCCTCTCGCCGCACAGCGCATCAGCTGGGTCCTGTGGGTCTCTTGGCGGAAGGCCCGCCATTCAGCCTCCCCTCCCCCAGGAACGGAGCGGTGCCTTGGGCCGCTCTCTTTTTACCGGGGCGCCCCGAGCGCTCCGTCTGACCACCTCCTCCATGCTGAGCGGCTCCTGTGCACGGCTTCACTGTGGAAGACAGAAAACCGCAGGGGAGACATTGGCTTGAGTTGACACGTAAACAGAGCGCCGGCTCTTTAAGCAATAAGCCATGAGAGGCCACGCTTTACAGTGATTTGAGAACAGCTAAGAGATGTTCGGCACGATGTGGCAAATCAGTGTAAAGCACAGCCTCCAGTGGCTTATTGGTCTTATGAAAGAGCAGTAAAAACAACATTGCAACAAAAAAGGATCCAATTTTTTTTTTTAAATCTATTATTAAATCAGTGGAAATAATAAATGTCTTTTTCCTGCTAAGCAATATAGCTCCTGAACAGCACCTAAACAATGTGGCTGCCAAGCGACACATAATTGCCAATATGAGGGTGATTTTGGGTTAGAGCATTAATATTTAAATGAACAGTCCTGTGGTCACAGCTCTGAGTTAACTGGCTATTTTATGACGGCTTCAAAAGTGAACTGGAAATTTTATGACGGCTTCAAAAGTGAACTGGAACCATCTGATTAATAACACAGGGTGTTCAGAAAGTCTGGCAGTAACGCTGCATATTTTTTCTTGTTGCAGGTTGTGACTAAGCGATGCCATTAACATATTGATTTTGCTTTCCGGGGCCACATGAAGGAAAGAAGTTCAGTCTCTGAAAAGCCAAAACCGGCTCCATCTGCAGCAGTGAGTTACCGACGCCTGCACAGCTGTCGACCCAGATATGCTTTGTTGATGCAAAGGGAACGCGGTACTCCTGCTTTCAAATATGTCTGGAAGCTGGTGGCGGACATGTGGAGCACTTTCTGTGAAGGAGTGCATGATTTTCCTGTGATTCCAGACTTTTTCTAATAGCCTGTCGTAGTGGAGAAGCCATCGACAGCGCGTTTCTAGAATTCCGACCACCATACTTTACTGTAAGATCCTGCATTCATTAAGCTACGGTTCTTTTAGCCAGCCTTTAAGGCATGGCCGTCAAGAGAAATCCCTCACCAGTCCCTCTCTTCCTGCTGGTTCCATTTTGGGAGTCGCCAGAGTCATCTCGCGCCTGTTTTCCCTTCTGTCAGAGCCTTGAGCTATGGATCCTCATTAGTCACTTTCCCCGGGACCCGACTGACACCGGCTTTTGCATTCTCCCTCGCTGAGGCTCGCTCAAGTCTAGCGCAGCTACACAGCCCATTCACCAGCGCTGTCAAAAGCGAGGTGACTACGGGAGCCGGGCAATCATCAGAATCAACCAAGCCTTGAAATGCTATGAATAACGCCAAACGTGCCGCCGCATAATATTACACTGGTTGAAATGCACATGGGCTGATGTGTGATTAAATAAGAGAATCTACAGTGAAGTTTCTTTCACTTCGGCCCAAGGTCTGTTGAAAAGTGAAATGTAGAAAATAGGGATGAGACGATATATCGAAACTCAATATATCGCGATACAAAAATGTGACGATACGTATCGCGATATTAGCTCCATTTTATTCTACTGTAGTAATCACAAATGAGACGGCTTGACCATCACAATTTCACAAGCTCTCCATCCAAATTATATTATTTGCACTTTGTAATGACATTTTTAACTTGTTGTTTACATTCTAGCAGCCAATGACATCGCTAGAAAGATTTGTGGCATAATTCTGCACAGTCAGACTTTGTTGTCGCTGAACTTTGTATTTATTACATCGTATCGTGATTATTTCATATCGTGAACCCCGTATCGCGTATCGAATCATATCGTCCCATCCCTAGCGGAAAACTCAAATGTAGAAAGTGCAGCGGCGGACCTACCTGAGGTTTGCATGGTCTCACTTCAGCAGACTGTCCGTCTCCGGGCACTCAGTGACCGATAGCTGTGCCTGAAGGAAGGACAAACCCCAAATCAATACCTCGTCTAAAAACACTGGGAGAAACTTGAGACGGAGTCATGCAATGTCTACAGGAGTAGATATGCTCATGCAACTCGAGCTTTCTTTTTTGGATAACTTGGTACAGGCAGAACCTTTTAAATATTACAGTAAGCAACCTTTACACAGATATTGCAAAGAAAAAGTAACAGCAGCTCAACTGTACAGAAGATATTGACATAGATTTGGCTTTGTTCATTTTAGCAAGAGTTGCATTAACACTATTCTAGCATATTTTGTTAGTACACAGAACAGTTATTTTAGTACATAAAATCCACTACTGTATGATATTGGAAGTTACGTTTTTCTTACTTTTGAGTCGATTCTTTTTTTTTGCCATGACTGCAATAATATTTTAAGAAATTGCACGCATTTACCAGCAAGTTTATGTCAATGGATAAACACACTACGAAATTAAACATTTAGGGTTAGGTTACCTTTACAGTGGAGTGCTCTAGGTTATAACCATCCTCTCCATTGCACTGCCATTACTCTGTACTAAAGTAGCCATCGCGCCAGCGTCATTCATGACAATGAAACCTAGACCTGAATGGTTTGAATTCAGTTAATTTTCAGATGCTATCAATGCAATTCTCATTAACGATTACGACCACAGGTAAGAGGATTGAAAAAGTCTTATACATACCCAGGCATTCAATGCTTTAGAACTCTATACACATTAGGAAGCTATCCAGGTTATTTTAGAGGTCTTACCTCTGGGTCCTTTTTAAAAAGTATAGAAAGAGAGAGAAAGAATAAGTTGTGCTCTTTTGATAATCAATCAAGACATCATTTAGTAGGGTTAAAGTCTTCAGACGTCAATACATTCATTTAGATTTAAAATGCGTTTTTGAATGAGAAACAAAGCAAAACACCTACATCTGACTGCTGAAGGTTGTTTAAAAAAGGCCATTTCAAATTTTACTAGGACAGGAAACAAATAAACCAAGTTAAGTTTCATAAAAAACAAACTAAGCTTTATTGACAAACTGCTGCAAAACATCTTTTGGACAGATTTAGTTACCTATTTAGGCAAGCTTACACATGTAGCATAATGCATTTTATGGAGAGGGTACAGATACTAGTGGCAGAATAAGTACAGTTAGGACGTTTTAAAATATGTACAATAGTTCGGATTAAGCTGCAGGATCCCTTCTCTGTAGAAAGAGAAGACCCATGTGGAGATTTTTGTCCCAATCCTTCTTTGTGTACTTTGTGCATGCAGTTTATAGAGAATCAGATCAAAAATTGAAGACCTGAACTGTTTTTAGCATAACAGGAGGCCATCTCTTGGCCATGTTCTCATAAATAAAACAAACATTTTGTCTTCAGAGTCTTAAAATTAACTTTTAACATGTAAAACAAATTGAGGATATGAGGACAGTCCATCTCAACAGTGTCTATTAGGGCTATATTTCAAAACTCTAAGTACAATGACAAATATTGCTGCCTAAGTCTAAATGGACAACTTTTTAGAACTATTTAAAAACAAATGGGAAGCATCATCAAGAATGAATTGTACTGAATTCCATTAACATTGATTCTTTTTCCTTCACTTGATTTAAGATTTTTTTGTTTCTACATTACATAATTGAAAGTTTAAAAGGTCTTTTATTCGGCTATATTAAAACAGAATTTTGAAATGTAGCCTAAATGGGAATCTGCAACTGACCCTCGACAGATTCTTTTTTTTTTTTCTTTTTTAAACAATTAAAATGGTTTCCTTAGACACTAACAAGTGGATAAGGAGCCACTAACTCCACTAGAAATGACTACTCCCAAACAGTAAAAAATTAACGGTCAACAATGCAAAAAAAGCCAGAGGGGGGTAATAGGGGTCAGAGAAAAAAAAAAAAAACAATACAGCAAAATAAACAAAAACTCAAATCAAAAAGAACAAAAAAAAGTCGCAAGTTCTCCTCTCTAACCCATCTAAAAGCCGCTTTGGTTGGTTGGTTGGTTGGTGGGGGGAGAGTTGTGGAGGAGGGGGTAGGGGGAGTTCGCGGTCAAATCTAAAAAAAAAAACAGTTCCGATTTTCAGTTCCCGATTTTCTCTTTTCTCGTAAAAAGTCCGGCGTGGGAAAAGACCAAACCAAAGACAAAACGGACAATTACTTTTGTCGGGCTGCTTAAAGCGAGAGCTGCCGTGGGAGACAGGCGGGAGTCAGGGCGACACGTTAAGGGTGGCGAGTCCGCTTCAGTACTGTCGGTACGGGTGCTCCCTGTAAGGCGTCTTGGCGGGTCTGGGTGGCGGGGGGGCCTTGCCCGGGGCCGGTCGCTGGGTGCCGTTCCAATCGTCCTGGCCTGGGGAGGAACACATACACACGCACACACACGAGAACACATTCAAAAGTTAAATTTGGACTAACCATCACTTTTCTAATTTAGAGGAATCGCTGCAAAAAAATGTCCATCTTAACAAGCTCTGCAGTCTCATATTCAGTTGTAAAATTGCATTTTTCACAAAGGTGGTACGTGTAGCTTTAAACATTAATATACTATATTGTCCAATATAAAAATCTATATATCATGATCAAGACGATTGATAGCCTCCATCTTATGCTAGTGGTATTGTCCTGTCACAAAGAGGATGTTGCTTCATCAGTCAGAGGTTTTCTCTTCCGCTTTACTGAAGAGGATAAACATGTTGGAAGTGATTTTTCCATCGGCCTTTCACTTCCTCCACCGTCTTCCATCGCAAGAACCTCTGAAAGCTTTAACTGTTTTGTGCCATAAAGCAATCTCCCTTTTCGCCGTAAAGCAGTGCAGCAGATTCCCCACCAAACACAATACAAAAATGCAGTGTAGAGGCCGGTAGAGGCTGCCTATCTTCCCACGGACGGTCTCATTTGCATACAGTAGTAATACTCATGTCTCAAAATGAATGTGGTGATGATTTACTGATGTTAAAATGCTGCACATAGCACCTTGAAAACGTGAAGAATTCCGCCGACACGGTGAGAAATTTCACTCGTTTCCAATGTCAAATGCAGTTTAACTGGTTTCAGGAATTTCTCTAGAAACTAGTATCTTGAGATGAAGCAGAATAAGGCAGTTCACTCCACTAGTATCACGGAAATGACACTTGATTCAAGAAAATAGTTTGGAAACATGAAAACATCTCACAAAAAAACACGATTTTAAGAGAGACTAGACTGCATGACTTGTTAGGATGGATGTTTTTTTGCAGTGATTAAAGGAGGGCTGCCATGTTGAAAATGAAGATGAGCTTTCCTCACCGTAGGACTCATACGCCTCTGTTGTCTCTCCGTGTCCGTAGTCGTAGTATTCTGGTTCTCTGATGGGCAAAAAAAAAAAAACATGGAGAGAGAGAAGAGGGAGATTACTTTTTTTTTTTTTTTAATCTTTGGAAAACATCAACTAGCTGCTGCCTGTAATGTCTGGGGGGATGATAATTGGCTCTCATGAATAGGATCAAAGCCCGATGCTCTAGCTTGGGAACATCTCGGTCCCTCTCGGCGCTCCGAAATAACGCCGTTCAACCAGGAAAACGGAGCGTCATCAACACTGAATTTGTGCAGAGAGCGGCAAAAAAAAAAAAAAAAAAAAAAAAAAAAAAAAAAAAAATTGTACTTCTGTCCGCCAAATCCCCCTTAGACAAAAAAAAAAAAAAAAAATGAAATTAGCAACTCGGCAGGTGAAAAACCAGAGAGGATTCACTCACGCCTGCGGCTGACTGTAGTAGCTGTCGTACGAGTCGTAGGCCGCCTCCGTGTAGCTCTCGTCGTAGGCCTGCGGAGAGGGGGGGTGGGGGTGGGGGGGTGGGACAGGAGAGAGACAGAGTGAGATTGAAGGAGAGGCTCGTTCATGAATCATGAATGTCAAGATGTCCCCGAAAGAAGCGCACTTCTGCTAAAGTAGACACACTCTCCCCCCCCCCCCCCCCCCCCCCCCTTCTGTCTCCGGCCGCCAGAAATCACTTATTCCTCTGTTGACGGACGAGCGGTTCAAATCTAAACGCGGTGCCCAGAAAAATCTCATTTAGGAACAGCCAAGCGTTGTCAAGTGGAGAGGTCATGAATACTGATTCACAGCCGCTCTCTGTGTGGTGAAGTCCAATCTGACAGCATCTCAGACAGAAAAAACTGCCACCCCCCCCCCCCCCGGCTGTTGTACCGCTTATTCCTCGTAGGCTTGGCGATTCTTTTTGAGTCGGCATTACGTACATTCAAGTTTAAAGGGTTTTTGACTTTGGAATTTGGAAATGTAGCCTGAATTGGAATCTGAAACCAACCCCACAGATTGTTTGTTTTACAGTCCTTGGTCAAATCTCAAAACCAGTTCTGATTTACAATTCCTTATTTCTCATATGAAGTCTGGTGTAAGAAAAGATCAAACTACAGAAAATCAGACATTTACGTTTTTAGTTTTCCTCTCTAACCCATCTAAAGCTGCTCTGGTTGTTTGGTGGCGGTGGCTGCAGTCAAATGTCGAAACGAGTTCCAATCAGTTGCTGATTTTCTCTTATGAAGAATACGATTCATAGTCATTCTGTCTGGTGAAGTCCAATCTGACAGACCGCCGCTTCATGCATCGGCAATCAGACGATGTACTTACGTATTCCTCGTAGGCTTCGGCTGCGGCAGGGGCGTGCTGGTGGGGTGGAGGGGCCATCCTCTGGGGGGTCCGGCGGCTGGGGCCTGGCCCGGGGCGCCACGGCTCCCCTGGAGGGCGCTGACGGTGGTCCTCCTCGGCCCGCCGGCGCCCCCCTCACCGCCCCGCCTCTGGCCGGGCCGCCGCGAGTCACGCCTCCCCTGGCGGCACCGCCACGCGGAGGCATCCCCTGCCCCTGGAGGAGAGGAGGAGGAGGAGGAGGAGGAGAAGAAGATGGAGGAGGAGAGGGGAGCACAAGCGGGGGGACGTAGGGGATTAGAAATGCTACTCAGTGCCAGCGATGGAAAGAGCACCAGAATATCTGTCAAGTTGAAGTGCTGTTACTTGGCTGAGACTGAGTAGAAGTAAAAGTAGCTCATTTAAAATGTAAAAATTACAGAATGCATAAAGAAGTTCAGCATGAAATAAACAATTTAGGGATGTGTTAGTGATGGCTTTTGCACAAACTACCCCTCTTTCTTCACCCACACACTCAAACTAAATGTAACCAGGTCAAGGCCATGGGTTTACATCCAGTGACATTCACTGACTTTCCCTAACCTTCCCCTCACTCATCCCTCATAAACTGACCAGTTAAAGATGCTTATGGAGAGGCTGAAAAATGTGATGCGATTCAAAATGTAGCGAGGTATCATATTTATGTCAAAACTACTGATTACTAAAGTACAAGTACCAAAAAAGCTGCTCAGTTAAAGTAACGAGAGTAAATGTCATTTGTGATTCCAGCCTTGCTCAGCACTTTCAGAATCCACTACATGGACAAAGTGGTAGACGAACAGCATCGTCTTTCTGTTACCTCAATGACCCAGCAGCTGTCGTTATATAACAGACCCTGCATGTGTGTGTGTGTCTCCTCACCTGGGTGCTCCAGCAGGGGGTCCTCCGCGGCCCCTGACCGGCAGGCCCCCTCGGCCTCGGGCTCCATGCTCCTGGCCTCCGTTCAGGTAGCTCATCTCCATGAACTGCTCTTGGCAGATATCATCCATCATGTCCTGCACGCACACACCAAACACACGCACAGGAAGAAAATGAAAAGGGAGAGAGAGAGAGAGAGAGGATGAGAAACAATAGCAGAGGACACGGGATAAGAGGCGGCAAATGTAGATGGAGAACAAAGAGGGAGGAAAGGAACATTTTGGAGGAAGGAGGAGAAAGGAGTGATGAATAAAAGAGTGGAAGGCAATTACTGAGCCGCTGGAAAACATGGCATCCCTCTAATGCCTAACAGAGCAAGCGGAACAAAACAAAACAAAGACTCTGTGTCGGTGACTCAGAGTGTGTCTTAGGGGGTGGGGTGGGGGGGGGGGGGGGAGCACAGATAGGGAACATCCATAGCTCCCTGCCTTACTGTACTTTTGCATCATGCGCACAAGGTAAATGGCTTGTCTCTGCACTTGGCAAGTCGTGTGTGACTACATGAGCGGTTACCCCATCCTATCGCTCTGAAACAATAAGTTGGGGTGGATTAGCGGAGGCTGACTGTCTGAGCGGCACAAATCCCGCGACACAATCCGCCGCCTTTTTCTCCCGGGAGCAATCTGCAGGAGTCGCACTGTGACCCAATCAATTCTTTTTTCATAAATCAGTCCCCGGACAGGAGCGGTGACGGTGCTCTAATGACGGCTGGGTGAAAAGGGAAGAGGGAAAAAAAAAAAAAAAAAAGCGGATGCTAGAATATGCAGTGCAGGCAGCAGCGTTCAATTTATCTACAGCGCAGGCAGGCAAACACAAGACATTTAACTGATTACAAATTTATCTCTGGCCGGGAGCAATGGGACTGCGACTGCATTTAACAAGCCAGCAAGTTAACATGCCTTTACCCATCAACCTGTCCAGATTGAAGTAACAGCCTGGTTTCTTCAGCCATAATGATATATATGCAAATATTGTGCATTCAATAGAAAATAATGCGTCTTGGGTCCTTAAATCCACATCTTCATCAATCGCTATATATATTCATATAGGACAAGAAAGAACAAAAAAAGTCTTTCTGGAATTCCATTACAGGTAATATATCAATCATTTCACCAAAAAATCAAGTCCATCCATTTTTTGAGGAACCCAGCTATTCATTAAAATATGGCCCCGAGGCAGTCAAGCCTGAAAGATTATGGCCTTAAATTGTAACGACAGGTTCTGCAGGGGACGGCCTTTTGTGTAACGCGGCAATAACGCCATCGCAACCTGTTCATCGGCCCATTCATCTCTCCCCTAATACAAATTACATTCCCCCTCTCTTCCGAGGACTCCGGCGCGCTAATTAGAAAAATGTAAGGCATCCCACAAAATCCCGGGCTTATTGGCCCGGTCTGACACGAGGCTTTGTTAGAACACCGTGGGCCGGGGGTTTTGCTGGACAGCGGGCCGACTTGGCCCCAACCCCAGAATCTCTCAGCATAAAACCAATATACTAGGCGTAGGTCGTGCGGGGCAAAATTCACCACAGATCTGTCCGGGGGGGCGGGTCTGTCTCCGGGCCTATTCTTCTTACTTCCATAAATATCGGGTGAAGACAGAGTGATGGACGGCCGGTCCCGTAAGCCGACAGACGAAGGGGCCGGGGGTCTGCTGACAAGGTGAAAGGCGCCCGATTCCACCTCTTAAGCTGAATTCTTTACGTGCCGGTCTGTCCAGTCTGTTTGCTCCAGGTAAATACACCCCCCCCCCTCCCCCTCCCCCTCCATTCCCCTCTCCCAGCACTTACACGCTGTGACTCGCCATTTTGAAAAAGGCACACTTTCTGACTCGGCTCATGGTACATCACAGTCTCGCACTTGACACAGACAGGCGAGACGACAATGGCTGAGAAGAAAAAAAAAAAAAAAAAAAAAAAAAGGAGCAGAGGCCACTTACAGGGAACAGGAACTTCTTGACCTCCTCCATGGCGTGGGCCATGCGCAGGTAGGCCTCGGGCACGGGGGCGAACACCTCGATGAACACGTGCAGCTCCATGGACAGGTGGGCGTACTTGGGCTCGCCGCCTTTCCTCAGCCCCTCCTCCTGAAACACGGAGCGCCAAGTCAGCCAAAGGAAAAACAAAAAAACAACACAGCCAATTCTGCGGTCCCCCTTAATAAGCTGCTAAAAATCGAATGAATTATGCGACGCGTAATTGCGTTCCTTCTAGCTCCGAAGGCATCGGGCGCGGGTGTGATATTCCCTTCCAATATACAGCTTAATAATCACATCACCCTGGTAGGTAACGCACTTAGCGGGCTTTCCTAAAGGGGTGCGTGGCAGATGTGCGGTGCGATGGACGCCCTTGACTTTTGCATGAGCTACACCCGGCAAAGCGTTCGCCAGCTGGACCCCCCCCCCCCCTCCCCCTTCTCAAATACAGGACAGATGTGTTATGGCTTCAGGTACCCTTCCCACAGGTGCGTGTAACCAGGTGTGTGTGTGTGTGTGTGTGTAGAAGTGTTTTTACCTTGGATTTGTCTCTCATGGATCCCTTGCCCAGCACAGAGATCTTGGCTCCGGTCTCCTCCTGCAGACGTTTGATCGTGTTGCCCTGAGGTCCCAGAATCTTCCCCACAAAATTGAACTGATAACAAAAAAGCAAGAGCAATAAAAGAAATAAAATTAGCCTGACAATCGCAGAGAGGTAGCCCGTTGCCGATCACTGGCAGGGGGCCTGTTGCGCACACCGCAGCCTTAAGTAGTACATCGACAAGGGAAGGTCGATATGAACCCTCGAGGGCCGTAACACCGTCAGTAACTCTTTCCTACAATCATCCGAGCAACTTGTAGTCAAAAGGCTGCGATCCATACCTCCGCCGACTTTAAGCGATGCAATTACCGCGTAGGTTTGATGTTTCTCCACGATTAGCTGTCGCCTTCAGATACATTTACCATAGGCTCCGAGGAAGCGATTCCTCCTGGAGTTGCGTAAGTAGCTTCTGGATCCACAAAAAAAAAAAAAAAGCTTTGTCTCATTAGCTTCGTCAACCCAGACTTAACGGTCTGATTTACGACATAAAACCGACTCTGAGATCAGAAGGTTGTCTGACTCCACAGACAGGATCTTACATCATATTGATCTACTGCTCGGGGTGGGGCAGCATCTATAGATCTTATTCTTGTTAGAACGGAACAACTTCTTTAAAAAAAAAAAAAAGGAAAATCTATTGAAGTACCGTGGCCTATCCACTTTTGTAAAGCTCAAAAAGTTGATCAAATCCTAAAAATCACAACACAGGCTTCTGGACAGCAGCCTGAGAAACGAAGACGACCCGAATAAATTAAGCCATCTTCGATTTAAAAAGAGGCAAACGAGCAAGAAAAACGTGTTTCTGTATGTTTTACAGGACGGGTTAGAACCTCAGCAGATCTGCAGCACCGCCGCTCCAGCGTCACAGACAGTAGGCCTACAATCAATGTCGCCATATGCCTGAGCCAGATATAGATTCACTTCACATGGACGAACACACCTGAGGTTAGACGATAAAGCCGGCAAAGAGACGCTTACCGAATGCAAACAGAGGAGATGATCCAGTCTGCCGAATGCAGTTTGAAATTGGAGCTGCCCTTAAGCATAACAATATTAACATTTTGATCCTTTTAGTGATGTTCTAAAACACGGCGGTATCTGCTGTAATTATACTCCAGAGCTAAAAGATCATGGTCGAGAGGAGTAATTTGAGAGTTCCAAGTAACCCCATGGCTTTGTGTAATTGAAACGGGGCTGCCGAATGAATTAAATCAAGAGGGGGGGGGGATCAGAGGGGAGAAGAGGACAGAAGAAAAGAAGGGGGGGAAAAAAAGGGGGGTGGGGGAAGGCTCACCTTCGGATACTGTTTAACGGGGATGAGCACTCGTTCCTTAAGCTTGATGTTCTTCGTTGTGAAAAGGTCCAGGTACGCTTCCCCCTCCTTTTTGGGCTCGCCTTTCTGGATTCTATCGATTTCTAGAGGGGAGGGGGGGGGGAGGGGAAAGGACAGCGTTCATGCAATCAAACAGAATTCAGCGTGGTGAAGTGTGTCCCGGTCGTGGTACCCGGTATGTGCACTTACAGCCACGTCAGACAATGGTATTTCCACATGAGTAGCAGGTACTGCATGGGCAAAAACAGTAAGCGCTCTAACCTAGTACCTTTTGTGATCCTGCCTCTGTCAAACCTCCATTTAAAAAGAAAAAAAAAATCTGTTTTCACGGCTACACTTTGTGAAGCAGCCTACAGCCGCTCAGCATCACCACTCCATCCGTTCAGCGTTAAACCGTGCTGCGCCTTGAGCCGCCTCACCCACAGCGGCACAGCACCCAATCTTCCAGCGCCCTCAGCACCCAACGGCGCCATCATAGCAGTTCATTTCAAAACCACCTCCTCACTCCTGGCCGTGACAGCTCCTGAGCCCGCAATGTGCAAACACGTCAGCCACTGTATAGTCTACCAGCTGCAGAACGGGGGAAGCCACAGTAGACGTCTAAGTGAGGTAACACACTGACACACTTGGTCTTTCTGGATCATTCTTACTCTCACTCATAGCCTTTATTTTGCCTTATATGCCCAGACAAAGACAGCAAGCCAGTCAAGTTATTCATTACCACTATCAGGCTAGTCTTCCAAGCAACTCGGCTGCAGCAGCAGCAGCAGCAAACACAAGCAGCTTGCAGCAGATCCCCCACCAGCCACTGGGAAAGCACATGGAAGACAACACAACATGGAGCTCAGAGCCGCCCTGACAAAATAATCACTACAACACTCCTACTGGCACTTGTATATCTACTAAATAGAAACTTTATAGTGTCCTAATCATATGTTATTTTCTTTAGATCCTATGGCATCACTATACCACCCCTATAGGCTTATAGAGTGTCTGTGGTACTCAGCAGTGAGTATATGGTGACGTTATCTTTTTTTTAATCTACTATGGCATCACTCATTTCTTTTTCCTGCAGGGAGTTATACTTTTGTTGTGATATTTGCATGGTATCCTTATAAAAAGACAATAAAAAGTAAGGATAACAGTGGAATTAAACGCATGCTGTTAGAGCTGGCTGATGAAAAAACAAACTAACAACTGAAAAACGTTCCCAACAAGCAGCAAACTACGTTTACAAGAGCGAAAGTGCCCGGTCTGGTGCGTCGTGTCCACCCACATTGAACATAATAATAACACCACCACAAATAACAATAATTATATGCTTTTTGTTGCTTTTAGGGAAAACCCCCTGCCCTTGCAGCCCCGTACAGGCTTCGGGTGTCTTGCTCAAGGACACTTCGGCAGGGCGGTCGCCGGGCTCGGACCCCCCCCCCCCGCTCCGCTCCGCTCCGACCCGCCCGGCCGCGGCGCGCTCCCTCTCGCCGCTAGGCCACCGTGCCGCCGCCTTTCAGCCTCCAAAGTATCGAGGTGACCCCGCAAGCTGGCGCACATTTTAACTGCGCAACGCCGCTGCCAGACAATGAGATCAACAGGGACTTCGGGCAGCGGGGACACACACACACACACACGGCCATATGCATGTCCTCTCTCTCTCCGAAAGAGTCCAAGTTTGCAGCTCGGACACGACGGGGGGGCTGCGAGTCTTTTTTTGGACGCTAGATTAGCACATACGACACGTTGCAGCTGCAGGAAGGAGAGCAGGAAATAATTCAAAAGATCATGCTAAAGTGTGTCTCGTGCAGTGCAGCAATAACAGGTCTGTAAACATGCGTTACATTTGTAGCCAACAAAGGAACTCGTCTTTAATTACCCGATTGCTAATCTTTAGATCACACCCTACACGTGTCAGTAAACCCATTCATTACCGAGCCGTGAACAGAGATTTATTGTGAGCGGTTAACGGGGCAGCTCCGCGTCCCGTACCGCCACACGAACGCACAAAGCATGGAAGGTGTGCGTTTTTTTTTGGGGGGGGGGGAGAGGGTGCGATCAGATCCCCCCCTCCCGCGTCTACCCAGAAGAAAGCGACATAAGAGCACTTTACCTGCGGATAAAAGTTTCATGGCGTGCGTAAACGACGAGTCCAGGCTGTCCTTCTCCGCCAGCAGCTCGGGGAGATATTTGCCGTCGTTCTCCATTTTGAGTTTAGAGGGGGGCAAAGAAGAAATCAGTTTCGGTGCAACAAAAAAATTTGCGTGGGAAAAAAAAAGCCCCAACAACAGAAAAAAAAGTAGTCCAGTTATGTAACTACGGAGTGCCGTCTATCCGCTTCGCAGACTGCGCTTCGCATGTGGCTACCGTGCGTTTTGGCGACGGACGGACCCGCTGCTTTGCGTCTTTGTGCTTTCCGGAGCGGCGGAGCCCCCTTGCTTTCGGCAGCGCTGGCTGGATGGAAATGGAAGAACAAAAGCGGGGAGACTGGAAGAATAATGATCCGACTCAAACCGACGGAAGTGAGCTCAGAAGGACGCAGCTTTGCCGGACTGACGCCGCCTACTCCGCTGTGTTGTTGCGCGCCTCCTCCAATAGTGATAATCCCTACTATCAGATTTTTCAGCAGTTATGGGTGTGCCCGCGGTAAGGGCTGTCGTATATTTTACAGCTATTATAATAAAACTGTCTAGACCACCCAGAGAGCCATGGAGTCACCAAGGCTGCTCCCGAGGTCACTCTGCCCCGAGGAAAAAAACTATAATATTCCTATCATATTCCTATAGGAACTTGTAGAAATATTCCTTATGGGTCTTACAGTGTGTCTGTGGTATTCAACAGAGAGTTTATTACCTCATACTTACCTTATACTTTATGCTATGTTTGATCTCATATGGTATGTCTGTAATATTCCTATAGGGACTTAATAACTTTGCTGTGATTTTTGTATAATATCCTTTTTTGTAAGGGAATACAATACGATACTACTATCAGATTTTCGGCACTGTTTTGGGTGCTCCTGCTTTTAGGGGGTGTCTTGTTTGTTTGTTTTTTTATTAATATAAAATCAAAGACCACCCAGAAACTCAACACTAATTCCAGCTGTCCAATTCATTCTAGCAACATCAATGGCCTAACCTGGATTATATCCTGGCCTACGATTTACCTGAAATGATATTCCCAAAATTAAATCACCTGAATAATGACAGTGGGAGACTGAAGAATATAAACTCATGCAAGGGAATCCTACATCCAAATACTGCAGTACAATTAATTTTCATATCAGCTCTATCTTAATTAATATGAATATGATAATGATCCATGCTGACGCATCACCAGTGTTTTAATTTGGCAATTTAATCTCGGTCCATGCAGGGTGCTGGAGACGTGGCAGCTTCATTCTAGGCTATCTACTGCCCCTTAGTGGCCGTGCTGGTCATGACAGGCAGCGGGCCGCAGCTCAGGACACTCGGCTACAACTGTACCCGTCTGAAGAAGCCCTTTCCCTGCCTGCTCCCCCCTTCTCCTCTCGACTCGTATCGATTCGAAAACACTTAGGGGAGGGATATGCGCAAGAGAAAAAGCACGTGCATCGTCGGAGAATGCCCGGAACAGACTCCATCTTGGAGTGATTCCCCCCCCCCCCACACACACACACACCCCTCCAACTCGGACGGCGGTAATGAACCTGTCACGAGCGTCGAGTGGCGCGCGGCGGGTCAGAGGTCAGAGCCGGCCTAATGCATACAAAGCGAGGCCACGCCGTTCCCCCCTCCACATCCCGTGTTTGCGAGCAATACAGCGTGCATTATCTGCGGCCGGATGCTCTTTGAGCAAACGGCAAAAAAAAAAAAAAAACGGCGGGCCATTTGTCAATCGGGCCGCCGGAGTGAAAACTATTACGATCGACCGCAGGTGTGCCCAAGCGTGCATCTGCTCAAAACAAATGAAGGCAAATATTGTCTGCCATAAACACTTATGGGAGGCCGCGCACCCTCTCTAACTATCAGCGTTCAGGTTGATCTATCTCTGACCATTACAGTGTTATTAGTGTTGGGGGTTGCAAGGTTGCCCTGACTCCTCTTGTCATTGACAGAATGGATAGCCTGTGAGCTGAATATCAATTGGCTCATAAAAGGAAGAATTACTTCTCCTGGCAGGTGGAGGAGTTCCAATCCGATAGCCCCGCTTCCCTTGCCTTCTGCCTGTGTGGACTTTCCCCGTCCCCTAACATACAGACACACAGTCTGGGGTAAACGGGCAGATGGAATTGGGGTAAACACGGGGGTTAGTCTGATATGTGCCGCTGTTCAATATCTTCAATTCCCCCCAAAAATGACAAGAATTCAGCACTTCCCCCAGAGTTTGTACCCTTGGGTGATAAAGCTTTTTAAACAGCACCATCGTGGGACACTAAAACTCACCATTGAAAGCCAGAGTAATGACATTCTTTCAGGTAGGTTAGCAGCTGCTTAAGGCGGGGTGAGGCAGGGTTCATCACAGGTTTTACAGACTGACGGCCTGGAGCTGTTGAGTAAAATCCTCCCATACCGTAGTAAACAGAGAAACAGAAAGTGAAAGTGGTAGAGCAAAGAGAAAGAGACAGACAGAGAGAGCGAGAGGGAATTTGTAATCCCATACTGTATGTCTAACCACGCCGGCAGTGGAGGGTTTTCCTGTTCTTCAGGTCAGTTTAGCCAAGAGAAAGAAAGAGAGATAGAGAGAGAGAGAGAGAAAGCGAGAGACGGCTGGGTTCAGCCCGAGGGTCACGCTCAGTTTAGCATCGCTACAAGGCCGGAGGAACCTTTTTTTTCCCCATGAAAGCTTTCAGAACTGTCACACCTGCTTAGGTCTGTAACACCCCCACCCACCCCCCTCCTCCGCTTACCCACACCACCCACACACACATACCCACGCAAAACAAGCTCTCCCTTCATCTCTTCCCCATGCCTTCCTCTCTCCTCGTCGCCCCCCCGCAAAGTGATTATTTTGCTGATGATCAGTGTCTCCGGGGAGGCATCCGCAGCAAAGATGTGAAAATAATCTCAACGCAGGCAAATTTGTTCAAATTTCCACGGGTGGTTTGGATTTCGATGAATATCTTTACGCTTTGTAAAAAATTACCTGCTGAAAATGTATTGGACTACATTACGGGTATTACTCCGTGCCTCTGGAAACCCGAGAGTTAGATTTGCATCGCAGGAGTCTTGCTCCACTGCTTGGAGGGGTTGGAGAGTTTTATTTGGGCAGTTCAGGGAAAAGCCATTAGCGAGGACGTTCAGATATTCTGCTGCACCGCAAAAAAAAAGATGTTTGGCGGCCAAAAAACTTTAACATACCCTCTTGACAAACCGGAGGGCAAAAACCATGGCAGGTGAAATCACAACATCGTTTGCTGCAATGAATAAGTAATGTGACATTTCAGGTTGTTTCGTTTCTGACAGGGGTTGAGAGGAATTAGAGGAATGACTGCAGAGTTTCCCTAGTAAAGAAAACAGACTTAATTATTCCGTTTGAGAAATACTGAGCATAGTCCACTCTAGGCCCTTATAGTGTGGACAGTCTTCTGAAATGTAAGAAGAGTCTAGAAAGACTAATATAAACATGGATTTGGAACTGACAATATTTTTTACCCTGTTATGTGATATGGACACCAAAATTATCCATGTGTCCCTGATAGTTTACTCCGGTGCTCCATGCTAACACTTTGAGTGATAGGCTCCATGCTAACACTTTAGCCTACACTATGTTGAGTGATAGTCGGCTCCATGCTAACTCTTTAGCATATGTTGAGTGATGGTCGGCTCCATGCTAACACTTTAGCATATGTTGAGTGATAGGCTCCATGCTAACTCTTTAGCATGGAGCCTACTATCATAAGTGATAGTAGGCGACTAGCATTATTAAAGGTAAGAAGACTTAACTTTTTGTAAGAAACAGTTGTTAGTGGTTTCAGTTAATGGCCTGTAGATTCATAAATTAAAAAAATATTAATATTATCAACTCAATATAACTGATGTGGCCATGTTTATTTTTGGAACTATTTCACATGAGGAACCACGTAGGCTCATCCGCTGCGTAGTGATTTTTAGCTGTAGGCTACACAATCTCCCACCACTCGCCAACTTCCCTTTTTATGGAAACAGGTAGCTAAAGTAGTCCTTTCAAAATGGTATGTAATTTTATATCATATTTTGTGTACATTTTACCAATCTCCTGCACAAAACTGCCAGACTTGGTCACATATCAGTTAAGATTACTAACCAGTTAGCTTTAGAGCTGCTTCAAGTTCTCATTTTCTCACGAGGTGATGCTAGTCGCCTACTATCACTCAACACTGTATGCTAAAATGTTAGCATGGGGCCTACTATCACTCAACATAGTGTATGCTAAAGTGTTAGCATGGAGCCTACACTCAACATAGTGTATGCTAAAGTGTTAGCATGGAGCCTAATATCACTCAACATAATGCTAAAGTGTTAGCACGGGGCACCGGAGTGAATGATCTGCCGGGGTACACATTGATGATTTCAGTGTCTTTAGGTCTCATCATTTAACAGGTAATTTGACCAACAGGCCAATCTCCCAAAAACTTGGTGTATTCCTTTAAAGAATGATACAATCTGATTTGACTGGTGTGATTTGTGCTGTAAGAAAATAGGCCGCTGCTTTGCCCAGGGGGGCAGAGGAGTGGCTGGATCTGTTTACTCATACTCAAGGATTTCATTTGTTATTTTCATCGACGTTCTGATTTTTCTGCAAGCATGCACTGTTATTGTTATTTTGAGTGTGTGTCTGTGTGCATGCATGTGTGTGTGATTTATGTAGGACATGTTTTACACCCACGGGCTTTCCCTCTCTCCTTGATACTTTGATCTAAGCGCTGTACGCTCTCCCACCAAAGATCCTTATCCTACAGTATTGATTTATGCTACACAGCCGCATTCATTGAACCCAAATGGAAAGCCAATACAGTGTTTATAGACACATATATATTTTCACATAATGCCCTGTGGCTCGTTAAGTTTTTATATCCAGTGGTACCTCTGGGAGATCGTACAGGTAACAGTCTGCATTCAACCCTTCCCTTGAATCAGTAAGCAAACATTAGCTGGCTGTGGGAGATATTTAAGGCTCCCAGGGCTTCAGGCAAGGCTGCTCCATTACACACAGACACGTTGTATCCAAGGCACTTTATAATGTGCATATGCTGCTACATGTTATAGCATCTGCATGTATGAACACAGCTTTCTTGAATTAGAATTACATGACATTCTGAAGCTGCATTTATGATTGTGGATTTGAAGAGTTAATTTACAAAATAGCCTACTAAACATTTTGAATGATGGATGAATAAATTAATTCATTATTAATACATGACAGACGAATAAATAAGACAAATGAATAATAGATAGATAGATAGACTCTTTAGCATACACTATGTTGAGTGATAGTAGGCTCCATGCTAACACTTTAGCATATATGTTGAGTGGTAGTAGCTCCATGTTAACACTTTAGCATACACTATGTTGTAGTGGGAGTGGGAGTATTTGTTGTGTTCTTTTATCTTTCTATTTAACTTGATTTGAACTGCACTAGTTTACTTTTTAAGTCTTTTATCTTTTGTATCTCTTGTCTGTACTTTTTAATTGTAAATCTTTTACCTTTACTGTATTTTTATTACTCTGTAAAGCACTTTGAATTGCCTCTTTGTATGAAATGTGCTATATAAATAAAGCTGCCTTGCCTTGCCTTTCCTATTTTAAGTGATAGTAGCTCCATGCTAAGACTGTGGCATACACTATGAGACACTACTGAGTGATAGTAGTAAATTGACCAACACAACAATCTGCCAACAACTTGGTGTGTTCCTTCAAGTGTGACCATTCTATAGCCTATCTCTAAAACATGGAGAATCCAGTTTGTAGAAGTGTTGTTGACCAAGGCTAACTATCCTTTAAAAGATGCTATAATGTGTATTAAATTTGTGCTGTTAATCATTTTCAAAGAGTAGGTGCCATTCTCTATTTTGTCTAACTTTGGAACCAAACATCATTTGGCTCTCAGTTCAGCACTTCCTTTCATACAATATCTGGCCTTTCATGACCAAAACTCTGGTGGCTCGGTGAGGTCTCGGGTTCAAAGAGGGCTCACAGACCATTTCATACTGTATGTCAAACCCCGCTCCCTCGCCCATCTTCCCTGCCTCTCTCCGCTGAATAGTGTCTGAAAAGCAGAAATACTATAAATAATCTCAGAAACCGATAGAGGATTTAGCATTTCGTTGCAGGGTCTTTTAATTAGAAATGCATTTAGGCCTTCAAAGGCCGGTTAGGGGAGGCGATGCAGATGGAGATCAGAGGCCTTTCTCAGCTGCTAAAGCTCCATAAAGAAATGTCATGAATACTGAGATTTTCCCCCCCCTCTTTCACCTGCTTTCTACCTTCGGGGCATTTACAGAAATATAGCCGTAACTCATCCCACATTCATTTTTTAATGATTGGAAATGATATACCTCTCTTCACACTGCTTCTTCAAAGCTTCTATTCTTTTACAAAGATAAAATAGGAGGGTAAAGAAGGGGAGAGAAATCCTGCCTTTGAGCTGCTTTTCAGGGTTCTCTTTGATCGCGGCGCATGTGTGTGTGTGTGTGTGTGCATAAAATATTTGTATGTGTGTATGTGCTCGCATGTGTTCATGTAAACAGTAAACAAAAGCACCATGTTTCGGAGACTCACAGATGTGTGATCAAATGCACCCCTCGGAGGTGTGTGTGCATGTGTGTGTGTGTGTGTGTGTGTGTGTGGGCATGTGAAAATGATAGGCCTGCCTCTTCGTTTGGCTCGTCCCGGCTAATGACAGACACCCCAGACAGAACTCTCCAATGCAGACAAGAAAAGGGAAAGTGCCCGCCGCTGTCACCCAACTTTCCCTGCATCATTACCCCTCGCTTTCAATGTTTCACGCGCGTAACAAATGCACAAAAATGCAATTTATCACCTCCTCGCTCCGCGTATCGCTGGAAATTATTCATGGGAATTCATAATTATGTAGAGGAGACATTTTCCTGTTCATTCCCCAAGAACAATATTCACATACTGTCTCGGCTTTCTGCAGCCTTCTGCGGCGGGGACGCACGAGCGCGTGACATTTGGCTCATTCTCCAGACATTAACATTTTTGCATTAACCATGTTTCATGGCCACATAATGTTCTATTTATCTTTCCCCTCCAGTATGGCAAGACTAAAGCTATGCAACTGTATGTTAATCTGTGTTGTTTTATGTATACGCTGCTGAATGCGAGAGACCGACCGACCGGCCCCACAGCGGCAAATCTTATCACACCTCCTAATTTAAAACGCAATGTTTGGTTTCTCACCTCGGTGCTCGGCTCACGAGGCATTCATAAACAAAACTCTATCTTCTACATTATGAATTTTTTGGGGCGCGACCAGCTCAACGCAGACCCGAAAAAGGGGCCATCAATCAAAGCCCCGGGGGAGTTCTGCGTCTCCGAATATCAGGAAACGCGCCTCTCTTTTGTCGTCTCCGTAATCCGATTGGTCGGGCCGGCTCGACCCCCTCCTCACTCCGGGGGGTTTGCCGGGTCTCTCTTGGGTGTCGAGTCGGATTTGTCTGGTTTGGCCTTTAGTAGGAGCACGTGCGCACGCGGCGGAATATAAATACATGCACGCACGCGCGCGCCACGGGGCGAAGCAGAGGGTGAGGCCTCTCGACTCAGACACCTGGATCTAGACGGCTGGTCTGATGAGGTCTGATGTGGCCCGGGGCGTCTGAAACTCTGCATTCTCGATGGACCGCCTCGACTACCTGCAGTGTTTCCTGCAGTGCCGAGGCAGGGCAGGACGTCCAACCTCAGCGACTATAGTTGAATTTTAAAGAAAGCTATTTTTGTTGCAATGCTCTGTGCATTACATTCCCTTAGCTGCTACTTTCACCCAGGAGCGTCACATCAGTAAGCCCGAAGTTATGGGCCAAGTCTAAGCATCTAATATCATTTGCCACCAAAACTACACTACCAGTCAAAAGTCTGGACGCACCTGATTGAATGTACTGTGTTTTTCATTCTCTTAAAGCCATTCTGATCTAAAGGCTTATGCTTAAATGCTTGAAATGTGTTTCTTAGACAAATAGAAATAGTGTTCATGCCTATGTATGAATTTCTTTCCAAAGCCTTTGCCTTTCCATCAAGGCAAAGGGCGGCTACTTTAAAGAATCTAAAATATAAGATAGTTTTGATTCGTTTAACACTTTTTTGGCTGCATAATTCCATTTAGGTCAGACATAGGTCACTAAACTATTAGTTTAGAGGGAACATTGGTCCTGAATGGCTTCCGCATGAACTCCTGCTCGATCCTTGCTCTCAGTTTTAATGATAAAAACTACAAGATCAAATTTGGGCATAGGTATGTCCTCACTTCACCATATCCCAATGACACTCAAGCTTACACCTTACACAACACACTCAAACGACTCGGTGATTCAGTCACCTCCAAACTTTAAGTTTGGAGTTTGTTTTTTCTTCTCCTACCGTCGAGCTCGCCCCCGCAAGTTACAGCTGTGTGAATTCCATTAAGATATCCTCCCCCCTACTCTCCTCGTGCAGTTTTGATTATGATACGAGCTGAGGAGTTAATAAGCGTATTAATTACCTGTGTAGGAGACGAGCCTGGCTCCCCGAGCGGAGCCCCCCCCACCCCCCGCACACCCTCCCACACGGCGGCTAAGGGCCGTCGCCGTTGCGTTTAAATGAGCTATCATCGTCCGACTGTCTCCAAGGTCGGGCCGAGGCTCCGCTTTTGGTGCAGTACCTGCTATGGGGGAGTCTCTGAAGTCGCACGGTAATGAGAATAATTAGAATAATACAAGGTCAAGCAGGACGACGGAGGGAAGGGGAGAGAGAGAGGGAATGGAAAGAGAGAACGGAATGGAGAAGAGGGGCCGAGGCAGTGCATGTAATCCTCCTGGAGACTGGAGATGATCAGGGCTGGATGCTTAAGTTTCTAATTATCTTTCTTTGTCAGAGAGAGCAGAGTGTCTGGTAGGCGGCGCACACACACACACACACACACTCACAAACACACACACACACGCAGAAACACATGCACACGTCAACAGAAGGCACACACAGCATGACAGGTCTTCACCCTGTCTGGTCTCACAGATTCTCTTGATGCGACTATCCCACACGCGCACCCACACACTTCGCAGGAATGTGAAAGCTTCTCGGAGTTTCAGCGCGGTTGTGTCTGGCGCTTCGGGCACGCCGGGGCAGAGGTGTCTTCTCACAGCGAGCTCCAGCGGAGAAAGCCAAAAGCACAGCCAGAAAGAACAGTGTGGGCTCAGTGTGTGTACAGTACGTCCAGCCAGAGGTCAGGACAGGTCAGCAGTCCAGATAAGCAGAATAACAAACAGCAGGACCTCATCTCTCAACTTCAGACTTTCTCAGCATACAGCTTACAGGAATGGGTATACAGTAGTGTTGTCACGATGACAGAATTTTGACTTGGATGCCAAGTTTAAAGCGGAACTTGGCAAGATTTTTATGTAAAAATACACAACAAAGTGGGGCTGCAGCAGAAAAGAGTGTTCCATCCCCACAAACTGAGACCCGAATGAATTCTGGTGTCGGTGTGTTCACTAGTGGGAAATCTTCTCCGTCCACAGCAACTGACGAATTGAAATTTGAGAGTGAAATCCAAACTGTCTCCTAAACAGCAGTGAGCAGCTCTGTCCAGAGAAAGCTGGACTCCCCAACGATGGTGCAACCTTGATTTTTGGGGTAATGAAAACTTTCAAAGATTCCCGCTGCCACTTGGGCTTCTACGTTGCCTAGTGCATGTTTAATATCCAAAAATTCTATACTACTACGATACCACAGCAAACATTTCTGCCGTGTCGCATCTCGCTTACGTTGCCCCGCTCGGATCCGCCTCCAAAACTGATTGGCCGTCTGGCTTGTGAGGCGGGACAGTGGGAGTTTAAGTTAAAATTGAGCTAAGACTGTGCGAAAAGTCATAGCTAAGGTTTAATAATCAAACTTTTACTTTGTTTTCATGAATTGTATACTGACTGACTGTCTGACTGACTGACTGACTGACTGACTGTCTGACTGTCTGACTGACTGACTGACTGTCTGACTGTCTGACTGTCTGACTGACTGTCTGACTGACTGACTGTCTGACTGACTGACTGACTGTCTGACTGACTGTCTGACTGACTGACTGACTGTCTGACTGACTGACTGACTGTCTGACTGACTGACTGACTGACTGTCTGACTGACTGACTGACTGACTGATATTTGATGTAAGCCACTGCTGAAAATCACCCACATTTGGCAGGTGGCAGGTGTTTATTGCCCACCCTGGTTTAATTTCCACTTTATCATACAAAAAATAACATGAGCCTCTTCTCCTGACCATATGAGACAGACCACTCTAGTGTTAAACTACCAGGCTAATCACAATCTGTAACATGTAGCGCAATGAAGAGGCAAAGTGACTGGCAGAAACGGTCTGCCTCGTATAATATGAACACAAGAACCAGTTCATGTGCGATGGCTTTGCAGGAAAAGCTTTTATCTGGATGTGTGTGTGTGTGTGTGTGTGTGTGTGTGTGTGTGTGTGAATCCCTGGATACTCCCAGTCTCATTTGCATGCAGGCGACAGAGCAGCAGCCATAAAAGTGACATAGACGGGAGTGTAAGGTTATGGCCATTTTTAAAGTAATAATGCACTGAGTGGCTTTATTTATATGAATGTCAGAAAGTGTGTAATGGTAAACGGGCAAGAGTTAGAGGGCAAGTGTGTGTGTGTGTGTGTGTGTGTGTGTGTGAGGGTTTAACTTCCCTCTTCATGTGTTTGTCACACATCATCACTGAAGTGAAAGACAGCATTCTGGCATCTTTTACACTCCAGTACACAGGAGAATAAATTCAATCACAGGACCACCCGTTCCTTCACACACACACATACACACACACGCTCACACACACACACACACACACAAGGATCTTCATAAATAACGCATAAACACTGGGCACAAGGAAGTTGCTGAGAAGTGAAAAGCCGTCTGAGCTGTTGATCCTGTTTGCTGCTTTGGAAATTTCCGGGGAATCTTTCTCTTCAATCTTCTTTGCTGAGGGATGACTGTGCGGCGGCGGCGGGAGGGGGGGTGGGGGTGGTTGTGGGTGGGGTGGGGGGTTGCAGGGGAGACGCAGCCTTATCTTTGATGCGCAGGGGCAGAGTGGGACTCTCTGAAGCTCGGCACACTCAGGTGTTTCATACGAGTGTGTCCTCTGCCAATAAGCCTAAACCCTTATGAAACAGCGGGGCGGCTGGAGCGTGAAATGATATGAGGGAGTCTCGTCTGGGAAGCCGGTATCTGTGGGCGACACGGCGGAGCACGATGTGTCTTAAGCTATCTGAAGGTTCGGAAGTTTGTCATCGGAAGGTCGCCGATTCGAGTCCCGAGGAGTGGCTGGGAAAATCCCGGTGGGAGGAGTGAAGGAACAAAACTCTCATTTCCCGCAAAAACGATCATCTAGGTGCCGTTGAGCAAGGCATTGAACCTCCATCTGCTGCAGTGGAGCCACCAGTAGAAGGCTGTGGTCGTACTGGGCAGCTCCCAGTGTGAATGTGTGGACCTGTGTGAATGTGAAGTGCTTGTAAAGAGCATGCATACTAAGGAAAAGCCCTTCCCCGGATACATGAAGGTTAAAAATATATGTGTAGCTGTCATTTGTGTCTCATTGGAACATCTGAAGGTTCTGTATTTCTGTAACCAGAAGTTGGAATTTCTTTCAACTTGCAAGAGTTTTTTTTTTTTTGGCACTGCAACCCTACTGAGGAAAATGGAAGGAGCAAAGGGGCCAGAGAGAGAGAGGGAGAGAGAGAGAGAGCGAGAGAGAGAGATTGGAGAAGAAAACACATATCCAGCTCAGAGGAGAAGCCTCCGAGGAGAGACGAGTTTTGTTCGTTTCATTTGAACCGGCTCCTGTTCATTTTAGATGTTGCCAGGCGCTGCGGAGAGATGCCTCTGAATTATGGGAAGAAGAATAAGTCGGGAAGGTAAAAAAAAAAAAAAGAAAAAAAAAAACATGGCGAGATTGCGACAAGTCCTTTGTGGAAATTCTTATCTGACGGCGGGAAGGGGGACCAAGGCCCTGACAGATTCAGGGCATAGAGTGTGTCATTGTGTGTATGTGTGTGTGCGGTTTCCTTTATTTGTCTGGCGAAATAGGACATGGTGAAAAGGTTCCTACTCATCTACCCTCCTGTCACTCTTTCAAGGGCGAAAGACCAACGTGGCTGGTGCCTGGGCCTTATTTAAACACACACACACACACACACACTCACACAGTATGTACACATCCTGTAAAAGAAATCAGTGCATTGACGGTAGATGAAACTCTCTCTCTCACACACACGCACACACACACACCAGATCTACAATCTGCCCGGCCGCACAGCGGGCCCGGCTGAAGGTAACCTTTTCCATCCTCTCTCTTTATCTCCGTCTGTGTAACACTCTCTCCTCCACTTCGCCTCTCTCTCTCTCTCTCTCGCCTCCATTCACCGGCCCGCACAAAAGGACGCCTTCCCCTTAAAAAGGTGAGGCTCCAGCGAGATGAAATTTAATCAGACAAGAGGGGCATTTAATAGATCGCCAACGGGGTGGGGGTGGGGGGTGGAATAAACACTTTGGTCCACTCCGCAAACAGAGCGGCGCGGCGGGCCAGCTCGACAGAAAGCGGCCCCCGTAATCAAAACATAACTGTCGATGCCACAAAGTAATAACCACTGACAAATTGAATCGCGCGCTTTCCATGCCACTTGTGTCATCAAGTGTTTTGTGAGGCGACTAAAATAGCCGGGGAAATCGTTTACTAAGGCGGGCGGGCAGCCTGTGCAGTCAGCAAAAAAGGTGACGGGTCATGAATTCTGTTTTTTCCGCGGGGGGGGGGGTGAAAGAGGATGAAAAACACTTCTGAGGGAATGAATGATAGAAGAGCGCCGTCGGGCTCAAAGCCTGACACCGGCAAAACGCATCGGTGTGTGTGTGTGTGGGTGTGTGTGTGTGTGTCAGGGTGCTGTTGCATTTGTTGGTGTGCAAAGGTGTGTGTGCACGTGTGAGCGTCTATTTGTGCACAGAGCCCTCTTGTTATGTGTGTGTACGTGTCTATGTGTGGATGTTTGCATGACTATGTATGCCTGTGTGTGTGTGTATGTGTGTGTACAGGGCTCTCAGTGTGTCTGCACAAGCGTATGCCTGTTTGTGTGTATGTGTGTGTTATATGTATGTGTGACTGTGTTTTTTGCATATGTTCGCACCTATGTGTGTGTGTGTGTGTGTGTTTGTGTGTGTGTACGTACATACATGTGTGAATTTGTGTAGTATATCTGCATGCCTATGTGTATGTGTGCCTGTGTGTATTTATGTGTGTGTGTGTGTGTCTGGGAGTGTGTGTGAATTTGTTTGTGTGTATGAATATGTCTCTGCATTTGTGTGCTTCTATGCAGATTTATGGGTGTTGTGTGTGTGTGTTTGTGTCTATATACACTTGTTGGTGTGTGTGTGTGTGTGTGTGTGTTGTTTAACAGTGCAGTAATGAGGCCTTGTTCCTCTACTGCCCTGCTTGATCTCCCTGGCAGCCTGGGAGCCGTTGATAATAATCTGGAGAACGAGCAAAGGCAATAAAACAAAGTAGCCGAACAGGAAAGAGAAAACGAGAGCCGAATCAGTCTTTGACCCCCCCCCCCCCCCCCAAATCCAGTTAGACTATTCTCAGTGGATCAGAAAGCTCAATTATGGCACCAATCATAGGCGTCAATTAGAATTAGGTATGGGAGGATGTGGGAACTTGCCATTCCCCAGCCGAAGCAAGTCGCACATTTGATCCTGTGGGTTCTATTTTTTTCTCATTATAATGGAGAGCAAAGATCAAGCGAAAATGGACAGAAATCTATTTGGAAGCCAGACCTTTTGAAATAGAATCACATCAGGGGAACATTCAGGACCAATGTTCCCTCTGAGCAGATAGTTTGGTGACCTGTGGCGAATAATTTAGCACTCTGACCAAATATCTTGGCAGAAATGTAGTCGACTTAAAGCTGGGGTAGGCGGTGTTTTTAGGACTAACTTTTGGTTCTAACTTTCCAATTCTTGCTCATTTCTCCAAAGTTGCCACGCTGGACGTTTGGGTGCGAACGACAAAAAACGCAGGGGAGTCTTCACTGCAAAAAAATAATTTAGTCTAGTATTGAACAAGCGGGTGAAATTATTTTGCTTGTTTCTAATGCAAATCAACTTGTTTAAAAAATGTTGGAGTCCTTGCCTTGTTTCAAGATATTGACACTGCTGAAACAATTCAAACTGCATTGGAAACAAGTGTAATTATCTCACCCCATTGGCACAAGTTTTCTCTTGTTTTAAGACAAATGAGGTTTAAGACTCAATATAAGACTAAGTGACTTAGGATGGACATTTTTTGCTGTGTTGAAACTACCAACCAAACGTACCTTGAAATGCAGTCTGTTTCCAGGGTTTACAGAACAGGGCAATGTATTCTTTACATTTAAGTGTGGATTTAAGAACAGTATTTGTCTCATGTTCAGACCTGGATCGGATAGTATTTGCAGATAATTCTCAAGAGTTTGCTTTAGTCTCTTCAGCGTACCAGAGAAATGGGGTTTTACCGCATCAGGACAATGCAGGAAGAGTCAGATAATGTAGACAAAGACAGAGAGGTACGCTAATTTCACTTGCAAATGCATCATTGTGATTGTCTAAACGCTCTGGCACTCATGTATTGTCCTAGGAAAACCCCTCCTACGGTCCTGTGATACTTCAAATAGGTTAAAACAAATGCTAGGTATTCTTTGCAAATACTTTTTGACCCCAGTCTTGTCTGTAACTATGAAATTTGTGAACATACACAAATCATGTAGGCTCTTAATTTCCTTTAACACATTTTTCTAACAAGCTGGGTTTAAAATTAGGAGTGCCAATTCAATACAGTTCAAGCAAGCAGGCACAGTGAGAATAGTTTCATTTCATACCACTGAATGAAGTTAGACAGTGTCTCCCTCATGTGGTTTAGCTAAGCAAAAATGACTGAAGAGCAACACAGGACTTCACCCTGTGGTTTTTACATTTCATAGGTGTTGCACAACTGTAAAGGGAATGATTAAGCCTGCTAACATACATAACATACACACACACACACACACACACACACAGACACTGGTTGTGGGGGTGGGGGTGTTGATTAATGGATGAAATATATTTGGATTAGTTCCTGATTTCAGCGTCAGCAACCAGGCTCAAGGCCAACATTTCAGCACACACTAGCTTTGTTAGGAATGTGGAGCAAATTTTCTCATGTTGCCATTACAGCACCTTAATCAATGTCTCTAGTCAATAAAACACTAAATTTTTTCCAAATGCCAATTTCCTAAGACAAGTTTATTTTGCCTCTTTGCAGTCTGCCGAATCCTTCGCTCCATCTACACTGCTCAATTGAAAATCAATTAACAAGTCGGAAATATAAATGTGTAACTGTAATGATTTTCTGGGGTAGTCAAGTACATTCTCTAAGTATCTTTTCTCTAGGTTTGAGAAATGGTTATGCTACATACAGTACAGTGTGTATACAGCTATGAAACCACACCTGTCCAATTCAAGGAAAAATAATCCTCCCAGTGTTACATAAGTTGGTGATCAGAGCCAATAAGACGCTGCCGGCACCAACGTGAAACCTTTTGACCAATAATCAGCCGCCTTATTAAAAGTCCATGTCTTACATGAGTGTTGTTTAGATTTCTCTCATTTAGCAGGAACATATTTGTGATGGCTTTTGTTTGTTGATTGATGTTCTTTATTCTTGTAGTGAGTAGCATTGGCACTGTAACTGGTTATACAACATCAACACCATCTGATTGCCTGGCAGAGGTTCAGACCAGTATGTCCTTACCTAACCTGCAGATTAGATTTCAGAGCACCATGCAAACAACTTCTTGGCTGAAGTGTGAGCAAAAAGCCCATTAAAATTTCACAGGACGTATTTTGGAGGAGAACCAAGGAGCTACCCAACCAAGTAATGTTCAGACAATTCTTGCTTAACAGATGCTCTCTCAAACTGTCTGCTTTAGCTCTCTTTGTGAATTGCAAGTGTAAAACTTTGAACTCCAGTCAGTGGCAACCATAAGGGAAGGCCAAAAGTGTGATACTAAAATGTATAGCTACAATTGCTGACAGCTATTGCGCTTGTTGTTGTAACTTTGAAATAGTAAAAGAATGTGTTCCCATATGGGGTTTAACAGTAAGATGGATTTCCTTTGTAGTATGCTAATACTTGCAAATGTATCCACTTGATTACAGTGAATACAACAGGAGGAAATAAGCTGCAGTTACCCACAGAACTTTGCTTTGTCAGTGATGGATGCACAATGCCTTCAGAAAGTATTCAGACCTCCTTGACTTTCTCTGCATTCTGTGGTGTTACAGCCTGAATTCAGAATGGATTAAATTAAGATTTCTTGTGTATTCACCCCCTTTGCAGTGACAGTCCAAACTGAGTTAGGGTGCATCCAAATTCTTTTGAATGTCCTTGAGATGTCTCTACAACTTGGAGTCTCGGAACACTTGGAGTCTGCCTGTGGCCAATCAAATTGTTTGGCCATGATTTAGAAGGAAACACATACAGTATATCTACATAAAGTCTCCACAGATGATACTTCATGAAACTCTACCACGGATATTCAGTTTTTCAGTGTCAGGGACTGGGAGACTAGTAAGGATAGAAGGAACAATGAATGGAGGCAAATACAAGCCAATTCTGAACCTGCTTCAGAGTGCCAAAGACCTTAGATTGGGGTGACAATTTATGTTCCAACAGGGCAGAGACCCCTAAGCATAAAGCGAACTCAACACTGGCTTCACAACAAGAATGTGAAAGTCCTTGAAAAACCTGCGGAATGACTTGTTAGTTAGCTGTTCACAGATGCTTCCCACCCAACTTGTATCCAAGAAGACTTGAAGCTGTAATTACTGTCAAAGGTGCTTGTGCAAAGTATTGACTCAGGCAGCTGAATACTTATTTAAATGAGATACCTCTGTATTTAATTTTAAATAAATTATTTAAAAAAATTCAAACCATCTTTTCACTCCGCAATTATGGGGTATTCTGTGCAGCTTGTTGACAATTTTTTTAATTTAAAACCTTGAACCCATTTTGAATTCAGGCCGCAACACTACAAAACAGGAAAAAGTCAAGGGGGTTGAATGCTCTCTGAAAGGTGCTGTTCATGGTGGTAATGTTTTGTTCATATTCTTCTGTACTCAGTAGTTATTTTGTCATTGTCCTGCACTGCAACACTTATGCTGTCTCTCCCTTCAGCTGCACAGCATCTATTTAACATGCAGGTTGTATTTACTCTTCCAGCCTGGGATCATATGCCTGACTAACACAACAGCGTGTGTGACAGCCAGCACACAGTCTTCAATACAAAATCTAAAAAATGTGAACATGCAGTGAGATCAATAATGACTTGACAGATTGTCAGGATTGCACCCCCCACATTGTCCTTGCTTCAGCGCCCACATCACTCTCAGACAAGTAACAACATTGCCATCTTGTGGCAAACAGCTGGGACAATATTAGTGTGAGAATAAAAACATGCAAATGAGGCTACAAAAACTGCTGTCCTGTTCTATGGCGATAAACTCTTGGAATTTTACACCTGTCCTTGACTTGCAATGTATATTAGTCAATTGGGTTTGGCAAGATGTAGACACTCACCATACCCGAATCTAAATGAGTCCAAATTTGATCCTGTAGATTTTTATCATCATAATGGAGGGCAAAGATCAATCAAAAATGGAAATGTACTTGTAATCCATACCTAAAAAAATCATACATTCAGGACCAATGGTGCCTCTAAGCTGCTACTTCGGTCACCTACATCTAATAATTTGTAACACTGACCAAATATCTTGGCAGTCATTGCTCCACTTTTCCCTAGAAAGTCAATTTTAGTGGGTTTGGAAATTGTTTTGATACTGATGAGTAATCTGCCTCGTTACACTTCTAGAACTAGTCTTCTAGTTTCACTTGTTTCTAGAATATTCCTGAAACAAGTGAAACTGGATTTGAAACAAGTCTCTTTTTCTTACCCTATTGGCAGAATCTTGACTAGTTTTAAGAAAAATAAGATTTTCAGATTGAATATGAGACTTTTGCACCCATCTTTGACTTCCAATGTATGTAAGATGGTAAATGTAAAGTAATAATCAATGTCAAGCACCTGAATATATAAACCACAAAAGGAATGGTTTGTAATTCCTGGCCAGAGGCCCAAACCTTACCATTTCATCTAGAAGTCATTCCCAACAAATCCAAACATATCACAGCCATTGTTTACAGGTTTTATTACTGTTATTGTTTTGTTGTCAGATAAAAGCAGATAGAGAGGAGCTTAATAATCAGAAACAGCGTGCAGCTTTGGGGTTCCTGTCCAAAGCCAGACAACATAACTGTCTGAAGTGAGTATACATTAACAATACAGGGTAAACCCCACCGTCATAAATGCTACATAACACTGTCCATATCATAAACAGTCACTATAACAGCTGCTGTCAGTTTTATGACAACGAGCCTGTAACACATTCATGACACAGAATTATTTTGAGGTAAGCTAGAGTTGGCTAGTGTTGTACTGAGCAAATGAACATCTATATCTATAGTGTCATGACTGTGTCAATTCTGTTGACATAAGCTGTAGATGTCTCAACTATGTACTGTTTCTATGAGCACAGTTTACTCTGGAGCTCATCTCTACCTTGGCATAGCTTTGGCATTAGGAGGTAAGATGGTAGCACCCTGTTGGGGGCCATTTGAGAAAAAGCGGCTTGGTTCATTTTATGAACATTTAGAGAATAAGAACTCCCACGGCCTTGGGCCAGCGAGTATAGGGGACTACGTAATGCAGAGTTTAAGTCAGCTATTCATATTACAAATTTGACAGTTAACAATTTCTAAATACTGCCAATATAATTTGAAGACAGAGGAAAGCACCCATACAAGTATATATTTTCTGGGTTGTGTACATGTCTAGGCCCAAATGCAAGGTACAATCTGTAATGTTCCCTTCTTTCAATTATAGTGGGATCCACTTTGAAGTGCAGCTTTGCAATCATACAAACTTACATGAGCTTAAGCTTTAGCTTATTCCAATATGAGGGAAGGTGCTTCTAGCAAGTAGGCCAACGCATTACGATTTGATAATATTTGTTTTAGCGTTCTTTCAAACGTTTAAAAAAAAAAAAAATCTAAGTAGACTTACATAACTAGTCTAGCTTCACTGGCTGAGTTCAGGGTTCAGACAGACTTTGAGATGTGGGTACAGTAGATTACAAAAATGAACAAAGACAACAGCATTCAGTTGAACGAACAAGATGGATGACAAAGAGATACTGAGATATATGATCCTGGGCTTGTTTTGCTAATACAAAAGGTATAAATAACACATCCTGTTTTGGCTGAACATAGTCAAGATGATATGACACATTCATTGGAAGAAAACAAAGCTTATGTTGAGAGAAACAAAAAACTGGTACAATTCTTCACTGTCTTTATCCACCATCTTTGGGATTACCTGAGATTCCAGTTGTCCCTCAGGGCTGTACTGATTTGATAGCAAGACTACTGGTTGATTGATCGATTGATTTAATCAATCGATTGATTGAGGTTATAGTCTCACGAACAAGGTGGCATTGACATTCAAGCAAGCAGAGGGTATCTTCACCACAAGCTAGATCCTATATATCATGATATATCCCCACACCAAGTATCACATCAAGCTCTCTTCTCACCCAAAACACACCTGACCTGCAGGCTCTGCACATTCATTTCACCATAGTCCATCAAACAACCACTCTTTGAAAATGTTAAAAGAAGGCATGTTGCAAAGAAAAAAAAAGGAAAGGCTTAGCTTAAAGTGGGTGAGGTATCCTTTATACTCCTCTCCCTCTAAGGAATTTAGGCTTGTTAAGACTGTCTTGGAATGCACTATATATATAGAGATAGATATTGCCATTAATATAAGCAGGATTACTGTTGATACATACAGTGGCCTCCTTACCACTAGAGGCACCACAGCGAGCTTTAGCACCCTTCTCCCTTTGTTTTCAGAGTGTCATAGGCCCCAAAGGCCACAGGGGGAGGAGGAGACACTCATATTTTTCCTATTTCATCGGTCTAGAATTCAAATATGTGATTATCCAAGCTCCTCCAGCTTTGGTCACTCCTCGTCCACAGTCTCCCTTTTCGTCACATCCTCATCTTTCGGTTCCAGGACCTGAGGGGTGGGGCTAGGAAGGGGCACCACCTCGGCAGCAGCCAATGAGGAGGGGTCTTGTTGGTCGACATTCCTCTGGGAAGATGTCTCTTCCTGTGGAAAAACATGAATATATGAGCAAACACTTTGATTTAACACCCAGTATCCACTTATATCAGGTACAGGTAGGACCCCATCTTGCCTCAACAACAGCCTGGTTTCTTCAAGGTCTGGATTCAACAATGCCCTGGAAACATTCCACAGGGCTCTTGGTCCACGCTGACTTGATATCTGGACTGAACTAAAGTCACTGTCATGTTCCTGGAGCCACCTTGAGACAAGGCTGCATTATCCTGCTTGAAGTACCCATTTAAAAAAAGGGTAGACTGTGTCCATGAAGGGATGTGCCTGGTCAGCAACAATGTTTAGGTACACTTTGGCGTTCACATGATGATCAACTGGTACTACATGGCCTAATTTGTGCCAAGAAAACAGCCCTCGTACAATTACCAGCCTGTACTGTTGACACCGAGCAGGATGGATTCATAGATCTCTTTCGTTTATCACACCATTGGTAAACTGTAGACACTGTAGTGCCAAAATTGTAGAAAGGCGGCCATTTCTGCGATGCTGAAACCATCTGAACATGTATGACTGTTGGAGCCAAAGTCGCTTAGATCACACATCTTGCTCATTCTAATGTTTATTTGATGAATAAGTGAACACCTTGACCCTGTCTGCATGCTTTATGCTTATGCTTCTTTTAACTGACTCACTGTCTGGTGGAGCAAGCTGTTGGCAAAAATGGGATGGTGTACTGAGATACTGAGTGTAGTTTTGTATTTCAGCGGTTTAGTGGCTCTGCGTTGACTTACTTGCTCTGAGAATCGCTGATTCACCTGATCGGCAAACTCTTGCGTCTCTCCCTCCTCTCCGTTTGAGTGGCAGCTTGGACTTGGCACCTCAATCCCGTGGCTTTCCAAAATGGCAGCCTCTGGCAGAGTTAGACAGGAAAGAGGAAAGTGGAGGTGAGAGACAAACAGGGACTGATGAGAAAAGTGAATGTCAGAGGTGTTCAATAGGTTGCACACTATAACACTATAGCATATCAAGTAGAAATACATGAATCAAAAGTATAAAAATATATGAATTACAGCATGTTTGCAGGGTATGCAAAATATCTGCAGTAGAATATTGAGACAAAGAAATAGAATAAAGAACATTTACAAAAAAACATCAACATATATGTAATATATAACAAACGAATGTGCAATAAGTGTGCATCATATTCACATTAAACAGTCGACAGAAAGCCAATACATATGTGCAGGAAAACGTGTCAGGAAAAAGCCTCCTACTGGGAATCTAGATATTTACGGATCAGGTCCTCACCTATATTCGCCCTTCTCTTCATCTCCTTCCGACGGTTGGCGAACCAGTTGTACACCTTCAACGCCGTCACACGCTCAAACTCAGACAGCTTGCAGCCTGGGCGACAAAATATAAAACGACAACAAAGGCCCCTCATTTTTTATCATGCCATCACTGAACCGCTGCAAAAATCAAGCTGAGGGGGGATGGAGAAAACAACTCGTCTTGTCTGGTTTAGAAAATATTCCAAGGTATCTGTGTGAGTGAGAAAGGCTACGGGCAAGCTGCATTCGCTGAGGTACAATAACAAGCGCACATTTGGCAGTGCATTCCAATCAAATCCACTTCTAGTTGGCTTGGGCAAAGGTGAGGATTTTAAAAACGGGTCGATATGTGAGAAAACTGGCTTAAAGCTGCACTATGCAACTTCACATGTTAGCGGTTCCAAATGGCAGTGAGAGGTAACTGAACTTTAATACCCAGAAATGTATCTGGGATGTAATGCAATAGCTTTATACCAAAGGATACCAAAGGGACGAGAGAGGCAAAGAGATCTTTCTCATGATGGAGCGCTCGCTCACTGCTGTTTAGGAGACAGTTTGTATTTTGCTCTTAAGTTTTGCTTCGTCACTTCTTGTAGGTGAAGATTTCCCGCCAGGGTCCATACCAACACCAGAACTTCATTGGAGCAAATGGGGGGAATCTACAGGGTCTCAAAGTAGTGGGGATCAGAGGCTCTTCTCTGTTGCAGCCCCACTTTGTCATTTAGGTTAAGACAGGTGTATTTTTTACAAGAAAATCTCACCTACTGCAGCTTTAAACTGGTAAAACTGACTTCACACAAAAAGATGGCACACTCGCATATTGCACTTGAGCCATTTCCAATGAATGCAGCTTCCACAGCTTTCCTACATGTTAGAATTGACACTGGTTGTATAAAACAGCCTGCCAAGTTTACATTCAAAATATGTAAAGCTCAAATGCATATTGTAAATATTTTTGTAAACAGTATAAGTATGAAAATGGTGCAAAAAAATGTACAACAATATATGAACAGTCAGTTGGAGTGGAAAAAACAAAATGCTCTAAGAGGTATAAATCTGTGAAAGACTGAACACCTTCTCCCTCCTCTTTCTCCTCTCATAGGGAGTGTCTGTCTTTCAATGAGGACCACATGTTGCTTGACTTTGCGTTTAATCTCCTCCACATCTGGGCCCTGATCCCCACGATAGCGAGGATCAACGAATGCATTCTTCCGCAACAGTTCTCTTTCATTTTCATGTTTTGACTCAAGTCGCAAAACAATACCACCTTTTAGCTCTTTAGTTAGACTGCTGTCCTCTTTGGCTTCTGCCAAAATGTTGTGCCGGATGAGATCGAGCATTGGGAGAGTAGATAACACAGTTACATAGTTTTCCAATGAGAGAATGTCAGTTAAGTCGCTGACTGGCTTGAGGGCTTTGTTGACTGACTCTTGGACATCAATATCTTGCAAGGTAAGGAGGGATGAGTGCAACAGTAATCACTTAAACGTGACAGATTGTGGTGTTTTGATCCAAAATGCACTCAATCATTTTTTGCTTTGAGCCCCAGTGAGCGGGACAATCCTGTCGGGTGATTATCTGAAATGTACGTATAATACCCGAGCATTTAGGTGAAATTTAAATAAGTTTGTGTAGTGATAATGGACAGGCCGATTTGCATAGCCTAATAACAAGATCCAAATACTAATGACTAATGATAGTATTGTCGGTGTGAAAAAATATGCAACCACCTGAAGCTTAAAACTTTGACTCTGATTTTCATACTAGTATGCAGAGAGGCCCAGATGCCACTAGTAGCAAGCTTATCAAAATATAGACACTGAAATACAGATCTCAAGTTACTGTTGCATTGTCGGATTAGGTGTGCTTATTCAGCTTAAATTCAGTATGATCTGTGAAACTTAATGACCGCTTGTCCACCTGCCTAACTGAGTGTACATGTTTCACACTAGACATAAGGTTGGTCATATTAGATAAATAACCACCAAAAAAAAAGTAATATTAAGATAGTGTATGATATTGCCATTTTGATCAAGAGGGGCCACAGGCTTTAAGACTTTGGGGTGTAAGAAACTGATTATGTGCGCTATTATTATGAACAGTTGCCTGAAGGGATTTTGGATAGAAGTAGGCCCAGATACTGTAACAGATGTTTTTTAGTACCTGGTTTCTGGATGACTGAGTTGCAGGCATTGGCAATCTCCTCTCGCTTTGCCTCATCTGGGTACTGGTTCTCCATGAAGAAACTGTAAGACATAACATCCACAGATAAATCATCTTGCATCAAAACAAAGGCTCTACTTTTGTTAAAAGATAGCGCCGGTGTATGCACAGCTAGATACATCCAACTTTTACACCTCATCAATTTTTAGAGTCCTTGTACTGAATCGAAGAAGAGTGAGGACACAACACTTATCCAGTGAAAGAGCAGATGCATAAGACTGCTGTGACCATAATCTAATCAGGGCAGGCTCGCCACAGGAAAGGAGTAGATTAATGACTACATTACGCGGATTAAATTCTATACTTTTATCACTCCATGTTTAAATCTCTTCCTAGGCCTATAAATATGAGGTTGCCCATTTTGTCTCCCTCTCCTTCTCCTTCTTTTCCTATCCTAAGTTCCCTTATTCTCGTCTCGCTCCCTTTATATCTTTCCAAGGCTGAAAAAGAATAATTATCTCACTTTACAAAACACACAAGGATCAATTTCTTCCAGCCTTCTCATCCTCCTCACCCTCCCTCTCTGTTGCCCTATCCTGCCCACTCTGTCTCACACACACACACACACCACATCATCTTAACCTCTACTGTATCGTCCTTCAGTCTAAACTAGCTCATAAGGATCAGCACTGCAGTAGAATTGCGTAATCCAGGAGCAGTGCTGGTGAGCGTTGTCTGAGTGCCTGTGTGGTCTTATTACTGTGAGTGCCCCGACTGCACCCAATACTTACAGCAACCATATAATAGAGAAATCAATTGCACACAGTGGTTAGGAGCTGTGGAAGAATGCCTACTCCTCTTTCTCAGCATCCTCTGTCAGCTGCTGAGAAGCCTGTTATTGTTTGGGACAAATATGTTACCGAGAGATAAGCAAGGACACAACACCCCTAATAAACAAGGAGCATAATATACATCGCAGTTTTACGCCACTCTATAAGCAATAAGTCACAACAGCAGGGCACTGAAGGACTTGTGACCATGCAAGGTTAAGTCAATTATCTCCTGTAATGCTGCATTCACGACATACAGAAACAACTGTCAGAACAACTAGACGGTTGAAAGCAACGACTTGCAAGTCTTAACATGTTCACTTGTTTGAAGCTATCAAGACGGCATGATTGAAGTTTTCTGTAGACTTCGGTTGCTCCTGGTAGTCTTTTTCACACTTAACACGCATGCACTTAGTGAGTGATACATCCAAGTTCATGTTCTGCAACAAACCAAACATTGCAATGTCAACCGCAAACGAAAAAACCCAGCAAGTAGTTGTGTTCTGTCATGGCAATTTTAGTGTTGTGATCATAAAATGACTTATGTGATGAAAACTTCTAAATCATTTGCTATACTTGACTACAGGCATTTCATTGTTGGTGATATCAGAATTCAGGAAGTCAGAGAAATCACGGTCCAAACCTCAACTTCCCAAGTAGCATTTACCAGCTGAAAGCTGATTCGAAACTGAACTTTCAAGTAGGAAGCTCCTATCCACCATCTTTCCCATATGATGTAAAGGCAGCATGATTGTCTCTTTCACCATTAAATCCTGAGTAGGATTGCCTCACCTCTCCATGATTGATTGGCACTCCTTCCTCCAGGTGAACCTGCTTCCTCTGCGCAGCCTCAGAGGCCCGCCAACCATCCCACCCCTGTCGCCAGCCATGATCCCCGTCCTCCAGTCGGGCTCCTCCTTCACCAAAGAACGCATCGACAAGGTGGCACCTGATGAAGAGGGCAAAAGTGAGAATTTATCTGTCCAAAATTATTGTGAACAAAGAGGACAATGATGAAGTATGGACTGCGACTATGGCAATGACATGAGGACCTATCTCAATAGTATGGAGCGGCGTCCTTTTCATCATTAGGGGTAAAATTCTACAGTTTCTCTGCTGATGAGAGAAATGCCATTTGAGACTATTGAGATTCGTCCCTAGATGATAAAAGAGAGGCTACAGAGCGACCGGCATGCAGCCCAGCTGCTAGGCAGGTATCTTCTGAGGCAAGCTGCTGAGGCCAGAGCGAGGCGCGGTTACCTGGCTGGGCCTGGGCGGCTGCAGCGGCAGCAGTGTACCACGGCAGCAAGTGCATCAGCAGCTCTCTCTGCCTGCCCCAGGCCGGGTTGGGGTTGAGGTTGGTGTTGGGGTTGGGGAGGATGTTGGTGAGGCTGGCGCTTGCCCCTGCTACCGTCCCGTCTCTGTCTCTGTCCCCTCCCCTGGCCCTGGGCATGGGACTCAGGCTGTGCTGGCTTTCACTCCACCTCAGCCCTTCAGTCAGGACAAAACCAATGGTCAGGCAGGCCACAGCCATAGATTAGATTATAGACAAGAGTTTTGGCAAATGTGATTGGAGAGTTAAAGTTTCAATGGCTCCATGTTTGTGTCATTAAAAACTACTACATCTGTGGCTCTGGGTTAAATTAGCATACTCCTGTAGACCTGCCTGTCAGTTTGCATTCATGATCAATTCAAAACCAAATGTCTATTTGCTTATAACGAATTCTAGTATATATATGCCAGATAATTTGACTGCTAACACTAGTGTAAATGTAAGAAAGTGTTATCTTTTCTTAAGGTTTACAATGAGCAGGTCCAAAGGAGTTTATTAGTTTAGTTTATTGTAAGCGATGTGCTCACCTCAGATTGGAAACATTGCAGAGAAAAGTTGTTATTGTTAGTATCATTGTTAATAGCCTGTTTGTTAGCCATGTAGGAATGAAAACCAGCACCGGAGTACCTCCAGGATCAGGGCTGAGAACTACAGAGTAGCTATGGCAAAGCTTGGGTGGGTGGGGAATTTAAAAAAAAAAAAAAAGGAAGGATTTAGATGAGAGGAGGGAGCAGGGGCAGCAGATGGTCCATCAGTGGCTTTGTTCATTTCATAGACTTGATAATATAAAAAACAATATTTATACAAGATAGGATTTGCTGTGAATGCATGTTGTCTGACCCAAACCAACAGTTATGATGGACAACTTTGGCCCGATTTATAATCTGTGGGTTTGTCATTTTTGCAAACACTTGGTAAAGTGTAGCTGTTTACATCATTGCACATTTATGCAGAAAATTTGAAGTAGCCACATCCCAGTATGCTAGGACACGGAGAGGTCAGCAACAACCCAAGCTGTTACTCTAGCCTGTACAGACAAACCGCATTCACCCACTAAAGTTTCATTTCCAACCAGAAGCCTTAACATTATTGATTAGCATCTCCAGTGACAGGACTACCTTTATCATTTGTCTTTCCTCTAAAATTATAGATTTGTCTCTTGTCCTTCCTTGACCTCACAGCCCTCAAGGACCAGGATGGAATGAGCACGAGTGAGGTGGGTGGGTTTACCATGCAAAACACAGACAGGACGAGGGGAAAGAGGAGGACAGGTGGAAGGGGAGGTTAGCAAGCAGTGGTTCACGCTCACATAAGACAAAAATATCATCCTTTTTCTCATAGCCTTCCATCCTACACAGTTCAATCGATGATCCATTATCATTAACCAAATATTCAGCCTCCTGGCCCTGGTCTGCACTCAATCTCAGACCTAGTCTGTCTGTATCCAACTTCCAATCTCCCTGCACTGATCCCTACACCCACTCCTCTGCTCTGTAATAGTCAAACCCTACACTGCATCTGAAACGCAGCCCCTCTATTCCCAGTCTAACTGCCACAATCCTCGACCTCTGCCCCGCGCCTCACCTGGGTTATTTCTCTCCAGCAGGTACCAGCGGTAGAAAGCTCTGCGTTTGGAGTCGCTCATCTCCAGACCTTGCTGCAGCAACCACTGGGAGATGTAACTCTGACTGATGCCTGCGGGGTGGGATGAGAGGGGGCGCAAAGGGGGGCAAAGGGAGATTGTGGAGGCAAGACATGTTATTCTAACACATTAATTACATCATTTTATTTAGCTGTGCACCGATAGTATCTGTAGTATTGCAATCGGCAATGAGCCAGCTCCCAAGTACTTGTACTAAACTAATGAAGCTGTCCTGTTATTGATACCTTAATGACATGCACTTTGGTGCAATATAAAGACTTCTCCAGGGGGAGAGAAAAAAATGTCTCCTGATTTGTACAAATGCTGAAATGTTGACATTTGTGAAGTCAATAGGCATAGCAGCTATTGTTTAGAAGAGGAGCCTTGGCTATGTAGCGTAAATGTCATTCTGTTTTATTAGACCTAACCTACCGCACTGTTTTTATCTGTTAACCTTTTCTGAACAAGGTGTTTTTGAGAGTCCATTAATAAGCTGTGTTTGACAAGTGTAGGAAAAAAATGATGTTGTGTAGGCTATGTTGTATTTTATTCTTAGTAATGATGTAATGATAAGTAACGATTATTTATGTTTTAATTGAGAATTGTTGTAATATGCAAACAGTGCATAATTTGATCAAATAAACACAATTGATAAATTTTTTTACATGACTGTTTCATAGTAAGCCAATACTAGGCAGCAAGAATGACTGCAAACTGAGTAGTACTTGGATCAGTAGTTGTATGGGCTGATCTAATTGATAAAGTACTTCACACTTATGTCAGTTTGGAAAAACTGGTATTAGAGCACCTCATTTTATTACCTAGTTACAAGTCACTAGTATCCTTGTACCTTTCAAGTAGGCTGTAATGATTTAGTAAAAACACTATTACAGGGAAAGCAGAGTACCTGTGACTTGGCCCACTATTGCCTGAGAGATCCTGCGATTGTTGAGGAACGTTTTGATCTCTTCTTTCACAAGGTTGCTGTCCCTCCTGTAACAACAAGAAGCCGGCATGGCATTAGGACCATTACACGGTGGTTAAAACAACAGCCATCGCACTGCCTAACCTTATTCACTGATGCCTCTCTTTATTCAGCCATCCCTATACACCTGACCTGAATTATCTCAACTAAATATTCTGGAGAATAAGCCTGCACCTCTGGGGACGTTCGCTGTCATTATCTGATGTTATAATAGTCTCCTTTTGTCTCCACCAATCTTTTGGTCTTGCCTTCAACTTGTCCTCATATAGCCTTAATTCATCTCTCACTCTGACAACACTAAGCACCGCCATTCTTGCCCTCCTTCTCACCTCATGTACTCCTCCACCTTCTCCTCCAGGTCCCACTCCTCCTCTCCCATCATGTCATAGCTGAATGACCTCTGAACCCCCACGGCGGGAGGGTAGAGGGGCGGGGGCGAGGCCTCGTAGCTGTTGCTGGGGGACAGCGCGGCGCCGTCCAGGCCGGAGGTCTGCGTGGTGGCAGAGGCCAGGGAGAGCGAGGAAGAGGAGGACGAGGATGAGGACGGGGCTGGAGCGGCTGTGGTCGGGGTGTTGTTGGACGGGGCGGGGTGGGAGTCACAGTACGGCGGGCGGTGGTCCGGGTCGAGCCTCTCCAGGGACTCCAAGGCGTGGATGATCTGGGGTTTGGTCATGCCCGATAGACGCAGGCGCTGCAGGAGGTCGATCTGTTCGATGGTGTAGCGCGGCTCGACCTCACAGCACTCCATTCTGGCATCTAGACACGTAGACTGGGGGTCTAAGTTCCGTCAAGTTAAATTTGACACTTAAAAACCTTGAAAATGCCACCTGAATGATATAAGACTAATTTTGCAAAATGAACATGAAAATGAAAACAACTATAGACCTATCAGAATATACTGCAGGTCTGCGAGACTGGGCTGATTTCTCTTGCAACATTTGTCACACATCTCAGAGTAAATTTAAGACTTAAAATGCTATATTTATCTGTATTCAACACCTTTCAAGGCATTGAGTTTAGATAATATGATGAAAGACTTTTTCAGGACCTGCAGACACCCTGATAAGAAGGAAAATTATTAATAGATGAAAAAGCAAATAAAAAGGCTATGAAATGCTGGATTCAAACACTAGATTTCTTTCATCTGGATATATTTATCATGAATGGAGTACTTTGAATACAAAGGTGACTGACTTACTTTAATTATATTATTTACATAAAAAACTGTAACCAATGCATCTAAAAGAATCCTTTATAAAACTGAACTAAGGGACTGCATTCTCCTCTGAGGAACCCTTGGGTCATTCAAAACTTTGGCACAGTTTCAACTACTTGGCACAGACACTTGGGGCTAACCTTGCTCCATTTGTCCAGGTTGGAAATAAAGTGAGATCACCCTGGCACATATAACCTAACATCGGGTCCAGTCAGCTTAGTCCTGATACGTTCCGTTTTTTAAATTGAGGGAACATCACACCAAACTCTATTAAAAAATCTGTCAATTTACCGTGGCCTTACGTACTGGCAAAGGTAAACACCTGGTGGAACATGACATAATACTTTTTACGCATCGTAGCCACTCTTCAATTCGGCATACATATGATCCGCCAAACAGCTCCTAATTCAGTGAGGTTTCAACTTTTAGAACTGCCTCGCCGGTTCAGACTATCTTCTTCCAGCAAAATACACCGTGGCGGGCTACAGCGAGCAGAGTGAACAAACTCTAAAAGTTGCAATTTTATTGAAAGAAAATGTTTGGTTGGATTGAATGTATGCCGAATTTATCAGAACACCTCAACGATTCATGAATGCCTCAAGTCAAGTTCTACCACGTATGCACCTTTGCCGATAAGCAAGGAACATTTAAATGGCCAGATTTATAAATGGCATTGGTGTAAATTTTCTCGCCATGCAAGACAAACCGGCACATATTGGGGTTAAGTCAGACGATTTTACCACACTAGCACGTATTCTAGGCTCTAGCAGTGAAAAACAAGGTGATTCTGTACTTAACAGCAAGCTGGAGTTTGTTAAAAAAAAAAAAGTGAAATATGTGTGCCATCGTTACCTGCTGGAGGGGGTGACACTGAGAGGCGCCCCGTGGGGAGTGGTTCAGTGCGTGGGGTCGCAACCGGGACACACCACTGTCGCATGGCTCGCTGGAGCTCAGCTCGGCTGGACCTCTACTGAGGCAGACAGGGGACTTGCTGCAGTGTATTGCGGTTACGCTGGCTTGCTTAGCATGCTGGCAAACCTACAACAACAGGAGATAGCTCGCTAGCTAGCTATGTTGGCTAAGCTAACACTTAACTCTTGGCTTAGTTCGCTGGAGCACCAGCCTTCCACCGATAGGCAGCTAGCTTGACATTTAGTACGTCAAGCCAGAAAGGGGCAGAAACAGACAGGAAATACAGCGATTTTACCTTCACAATAAAAGCGTATTCGTGGCAAACGTGGCTGTTGATAATAGTTAGACCCATAGACTGTATGTTAGACCATAGGTTGGACTAATATCGTTGAAAATCGATAGCATTTTTTTTTTTTGCTTTGAAGCTGGTAACCTATAAATCTGACCATTTTCATGCCAAAACATTAAAAAAAGATTCACAGTGTTTACCCCAGAAAGCTGCTCAAATAGCGTTTAATGGGACGTCTCCACTTAAAACCAGTAAAAATGACACTGACTTGGGTGGGTTAAAGGTCTGACCCACCGCACCTGTTCAATGGTAGGAAACAGGTATACCGGGCATCAAAATGTAGAACTGACTTAAAACTTGGTTCAACAATTATATGAATACACAAGATTTGCAACGAAATTCAGATGGTATTACGGTGATATTACGGGATTCGCAGGCTGTTGGTTGTCAGGATATCGACGATGGCCGACATCTAATTTTTAATACAAGGCCAATATTGGCTAGACATATCAAACCAAGAGATCACCTAACGCTTAATATAAGCTGTGAAAAATGTTTTTACCACAAGCGCCTCCTATAACACATTACTTAATTTAACTTATAAACTTTCTATTGCCGTGCTCAATAACCGTCCATCCACGTTCGTTAATAAGGGTTTTATTTAGAAGTTTGTGACCGGAAGTATTTTTATTCTGGCTAACTTGACACTAGTCAAGCTGTCTGGCTACCTTGGGCTAGTTAGCTCAAGGCGCTAACACTGATAATTCGCTAATGTGACATTGACAATATTTCAGACAGGCTGATATAGCCACTAGTTTAGCGATGAGACACGGCTGCGAGCTAACATTAGCTCGAGGGAGGAGAAAACACTCAGTTGCTAACGAGCTAGCTCGATAGTTAGCTAACTAGCTAGCCAGACTGTCCCAAAGCGGCGCACCTCTCTCTCTTACCTCCGGTCGATGTAGAGAGGCAGGCAGCAGCCGGCTGGACGGAGAGAGGAGATGGAAAAAACTGTTGAAAAAGTGCTGGTCCACCCAACCCTGCAGAACAAACTAACTCCTCGGTCCGGAGCTGACGGTTAACAACTAGGACAGGATGAACCGTGCAGGGTCACATTGTCTAGTCCAGCGATGCAGTGGGGAAATAGCCTATGTAAATCTGGGAGTCTGTCTGAATTTATGACCCCTCACCCGACACCACTGTCAAGCTGACCAGGATAAGAATTGATTTCCGGTTAATAAATTAAAAATAAAACCCGCATTGACGAATACAAATACTAACTGCAACCAAGTTGGAACATTTTTTTAGTAAGTACCAAATATGAAAATATAAAAATAAAAAAACACACTTCAGCGAAATCCTTTGGAAAATAAAATGCAACCAATTTTTGTTTTTTTCCTAAAATGTTCCGTACAACCCAATAATTATTTTTTTTTAAAAGTGTTTGTTTTGTACACTTTTATTTTAAAGGCAAAATCACTTAACTTCCGCTTATTCTCGCTTATTCTGCCTGGCTTGACGCAACGCCACCCAACAAAATTGCAGCGGTGATTCAGGAAGCACTTTTATGAAAGGGAGGGAAAATCAAAATGCAAAATGAAAAGTTGTTTGCTCTCTGTGCACACTGGCAGACATTTCTACTTTTTACAGTATTTAGCTGACGCTCTTATTCTAAGCGGCATACAGCAGGCAGGGGTCTGTCCCGGCACATCAACAGGACACATCGCTGTGTGGGGGTTGAAGCAAAATAGAAAATAACACTACTGTGTTCTCAGTCCTCCTGAAGTTTCAAAGAGAAAAGACAAAATTTCTGCATAGTTTCTCAATAGTCATTCACAGGTACCCCCCTATCATCTCACAGAACCTGGACAGTCTGTCAGACTGTCCAGGTTCTGAAGTAGTTAGACATTAAAGTTAACACCTTGACACACACGCACACACACACACACACACACACACAAGCTAAATTAGGCTATCTGAATTCAAGGCCATAACAGGTCTTAAATACAGTCTTTAAAATGTTGCTTTTTCTCAGTTCACATTGCTTCTCTAGTGAGAAATCTCCCTGGTTGCATAGATGCATACTTTGCTGTTTGTTGTTTTTACTGTTCAGGCTAATTTTATTGGGTGAAACTGGTCTACAGTACAGTTGAACTGGCATCAAAAAGGCCTTAAAAGTCTTAGATTTATCTTACTGAAACCTGTAGTCACCCTGAACCCAGACAGCACTGGACAGTTGAATCAGTGAATCAGTGTATGTGAATCTCTCTCTCTGGCTCTCTCTCTCTCTCTCTCTCTCCTGCCTATGTTCGTGACGCTGTTTTTCGTATCAACACTCCCACCTGTGAGCGAGCAGCGGAAGAATAATGAGTCTGTGTTTGCTTTTCTTCAATATTCTTCCCTCCCCTCCAACCTGTGCCAAGAAGGCAGCAGAAGTAGTGTATTAAAGAGCCGTCGTGCCTGACGTGCTCAGTTCGGTGCGTGTTGTGTTGAGTTAAAGGCGTCGCCGGGGCGGAGGACTTGAGCACCCTGTGTCTGCAGATTGTGTGCCACATCTTTGGGGTGTTTCGGGGTTTTTTCATTTTCGGAGGGCCGTTCTAAAACAACAGCATGAATTGGGCCTTCCTGCAGGGCCTCCTGAGCGGAGTGAACAAGTACTCCACGGCGTTCGGCCGCATCTGGCTCTCCGTGGTCTTCATCTTCAGGCTCATGGTCTTCGTGGTGGCCGCCGAGAAGGTGTGGGGTGACGAGCAGAAGGACTTTGACTGCAACACCCGCCAGCCCGGCTGCCTCAACGTCTGCTACGACCACTTCTTCCCCATCTCCTACACCCGACTGTGGGCCCTGCAGCTGATCTTCGTCACCTGCCCGTCCCTCCTGGTGGTGCTCCACGTGGCCTACCGGGAGGAGCGGGAGCGCAAGCACCGGCTGAAGCACGGCGAGAACTGCACCCCCATCTACGACAACACGGGCAAGAAGCGCGGGGGCCTTTGGTGGACCTACTTCCTCAGCCTGCTGTTCAAGATAGCGGTGGAGGCCGTGTTCGTCTTCCTGCTGTTCTACATCTACGAGGCCACCTTTTTCCCGCCGCTGGTGAAATGCACCGAGGACCCGTGTCCCAATGTGGTGGACTGCTACATTGCAAGGTAAGAGTAAAGCTGAACTTCCAAGTTTTAGCCTCCTTAGAAGAAATTTTGTCTCTGATTCCTATCAAACATCATGAGTTCTTGAGCAAGACACTAAATCCCTAAAGGGTCCAGGATGGCGGTTCAGTAGCTGACCCAGACCTGGGACCTCCTAGTGAAAAGCAAATTTCCCTCCATGGATCAATAGAGTCTCACCTTATCATTGTCATACTATCTCCATGACCTCTGCTCATGTGTTCCTCAGGCCCACGGAGAAGAAGATCTTCACCGTCTTCATGGTGGTGACCAGCTTTGTGTGCATCGTCCTCACTGTGTGCGAGGTCTTGTACCTGTGCAGCAAGAGATGCTGGGAGTGCTTCGGAGGAGGCCATCGCTCCGTGAGACAAAACTCCTTCGCCATGGCCAAGACCCCTCTGACCGGGAGGGATAACTCGTTGTTCAAAGAGCCCGGCCTGGAGAAGACCAAGATGGTCGACAACAAGCGAGAGGCAGCCAATGAGGGTTCAGCCCCAGCGTACAGTCTGGCGATCTCCTGAGAGACATATTGTCGTGTAAAGTTTGACTTAGGAGAAAAGGAGAACAAAGGAAAAAAAAAAATCCATTTACTGTTTGGTAACCTTTGTACTGTTGGCCTAGGCTATCTGAAAAAGTTTAACAATGAAAATGTTGTTTACAAAGTCTGGGTCAAGTTTTTTTCATTATGCAATTTTACATTGAAACCATGTTCAGTAATGTTTTGGTCCCCTATACTGTTGAGATGAAAATGTGTGATGCTTTTTGTATAGAGTATTTTGTTATATGTTGCTGTAACGTCACAGTGGTAAAATAAAAATCTACTTCACTTATTCTGAGGTGTGAGAGTGGTGCAGTGTGAATATAAACCTAGACTGGTATTTAGGTAGAGAGATTCATTTTCTCAAAAGAGCTGTATATGAGCAGACATAAAGACATGACCTTTACCCCAAAAATGAAGGGGGATAAAATTATATTTTCTAAAATAAACAACCATCCTGTCAAATTTCCTATGCCACACATCCCTCTATCTTCCCTGTAGGAAGGATTTCTAAACCCATTTACAACTGAATAATTGGATGCATATGATTCAGCGATGTTTTTGAATGAGAAATCTGTGAAATGTTATACTATCAGGTATCATTAATGACACTCCCACATGCGGGGCAGATAAATAGGGGTGCGGGAGTAATGTAAGTCGAACCAGGTGAGGTCCTGATTGAAACCCTTGTAGCACATAGGTGATTAAAACATGTTCAAAAGGAAATCAGAAAAACCACAAAGTGACACACCAAAACCTCCTGGGAACAGTACGAACGCGTTTGCGTTAAAATGACCACTCCTAATTTTCGGACCACCCAAACGATGACGATTAACCACATCCTGCATTCCTTAGGATGCAGGATGTCTAGATTCATAAATGAGCAGGAGTACCAGTATATAACTGATTGTACTAATAAGGCAGTGGCGGTTGCACATTACGGTCTGAGGAAATAAATCAACATCTGCAATGAGCACACATACTTGTTCTATCTGCTTATGTGATACTGGTACTCCATATCTCAGGTCTGTGCCAGTACCAATGGCTCCAGAGTTCTTGCGCAAACAAATCTTAGGTGGTGGCCCTGTTTAATCCTGACTAATCAAATGGTAGACAAAGGACATAGCTCAGAATCAAAGTTGCCCAATGGAACTGATACCAAGTCACCTGTTGAATAACGTGGCGATCAGTCTCCAGGTAAGCATAGCTATGGTAGATAAACACACTTAAACGGGATCCGGGGTTTCTTCTACTGTACTGCCTCCTTAAGTTGCATGAAGTCAGCAGCCAAGTTCCTCATTCAATCAAACCACTGATGCTTGTTATTTTGTCAACAAAGTTTCTTGGACCTGTCGAAACACTTCCTTGGCCATATTCATCAGTCACTGACATCCCAATTAGGATACATAAATCTCAACACTGATATTGATTTTAATATTTATTGTTCTGAGAACTCAGTCGAGTTTTAGCTGAGCGTCATTTCTGAGATAAATTGATGGCGACAAGGAGCTTGAGACGGATGTTGAGTTCCGTGGAACGATTCTCCAGCATGAGAAGGTGGAAGTAGACCTTCAGCGAGGGCGGTTTAAAGGTAAATTCTGGGTGGATGCCAGAATGCAGTGGCCACACCTTCACATTATGGCCAAGAGTTTCTTCCTTTACTCAGCTAATATTAGAGACCAGGTGTAGGAGAGCGGTTGCTCAAACTACCTCTTGACTTCATGCCAATTTGCTGGACAGAGGGGCGCGATGGACTAAGTATCAAGCCTGTATTCTTAAGGTACATATGAAATTTAACTTGTGGTTTTGTTACTGAATGTTGGCTCAGTGTTGTTCAGGTTTAAGACTCCACCAAATACTTTATAAAGTAACGGGCATGACATTTAAAAGCAGAATTCTGCAATGTGGAGTAGAAAACAAACTAGGAAATAAATTATTCTTCAAGTGTCAAGGGAGTGTAAAAGTACAAATCTAGGTACAGTTGTGAGTTAAGTATAAAATGCATTTATTTGGAGGATGCAGAGATAAAAAAAAAAAACACCACCTACACGCTACACTTTAGCTTACGCCTTCCTCAGGGTGTACGAGCCTGAAGCCAAGTCTTCATCTGCACTGTGGATTGTTTTATGTGTGTCGAGCAAGCAAACGTTTGATCAAATATTAAAGGCGTCTTTCTTCAAAGTGCCAACTGTAAGTAAACACACTTTGACTGTGGGAATTGATAGCTTTCCACGCTGCCAGAGAAACTGCTTGATCAGAAAGGAGAACATCTATGTATAAAACATGCAGTAAAACAAACAGATTTACAATAGAATACCAGGCTTGGTAAATATATAAAAGGGTTGATTTTTGTATAATTTGCTGCATTGTTTATTCTGTGATTATCTCCTTGAAATATTTGTACTTCTCTTGATATTTGCGTAATAAACATCTCAACACTCTCTCAAGATGTATGCTTTGTCTCTCTATCTTGTTCTAGCTCTCCGGTTCTCGCTCAAAGGTTTGAAGAAAGACTTCTTAAGGATCCAAGGTCAAAAGCAGTGAAGGAAAGCCGCCCCGAGCCGAACTCATGGATTGGAAATCTCTGGAAGGTCTGCTTAGCGGAGTGAACAAGTACTCCCACCGCCTTCGGACGCATCTGGCTGTCCGTGGTCTTCGTCTTCCGCGTGATGGTCTTCGTGGTGGCCGCCGAGCGCGTGTGGAGCGACGACCAGGGACACTTCGACTGCAACACCCGCCAGCCGGGCTGCACCAACATCTGCTATGACTACTTCTTCCCCATCTCCCACGTCCGCCTCTGGGCCCTTCAGCTCATCTTCATCACCTGCCCGTCCTTCATGGTGGTGCTGCACGTGGCCTACCGGGAGGAGCGGGAACGCAAGTACCGGGCCAAGCACGGGGAGAACGCTCGGCTCTACGACAACCCGGGCCAGAAGCACGGGGGCCTGTGGTGGACCTACCTGCTGAGCCTCTTCATCAAGACCGCCGTGGAGGTGGGCTTCCTCTACCTGCTCCACCTCATCTACGACAGCTTCAGGCTGCCCAGGCGGGTCGTGTGCAGCATCAAGCCCTGCCCCAACGCGGTGGACTGCTACATATCCCGGCCCACAGAGGAAGACGATTTTCACCTACTTCATGGTGGGGGCGTCTGTGCTGTGTGTGGTGCTCAACATCTGTGAAATTTTCTATCTGATTGCGGCCCGGGTGCTGAACCTCAGACATCGAGGCAGCGTCCACACTCGTCTAGAAAGATCCAGGCTGAGGCGGACTGTGACAGCTGCAAGCCCTCCCTAACAAAACAGAACTAGGTGTAGACAAGGTGGAAGCTACGGTGTAGGGAATCCAGGGACTCACCTTTCACTGATTGGATGAACTAAGAGATGATTAGTTTATTCCCATTGATTGTATTTCTATTTAAAGTGAAGTAATTTTCTATATATTACATTTTGACACACATACCAAATTATTCTGTGTCTGTGTAAAGTTAATAAGATGCCCAGTGTTGCCACAAAATTACTGTAATACATACTGTAGTAGCATAAAGGACAAAAGACAGCTGAATGGTTTATTTACATTGTTCACTAAATTACTATTGGCCCTAAAACTCAGCAACTGCTCATGGATTTGTGAATACCCTGACTTTGTGTTACCATTGCCGCATAGCAGTGATCAAAACTGACATTATTTTTGCTTATTTTGTATTCCCTGACAACGTTTGTCAAAGCTCTGAAAATAAAATGTCTTCAACTTTGGTTAAAAATGGAAGAACATACTTTCTAGCACTCTCTAAGGGTAAGGTCTACTGCTCTTATGTTTTATTAGGCCTATTTCTCCGCCTGGTGGCACTAAAGGCCTATTACACCATAATGTGAAGACTGTGGAGACTTACTATGTCATCATTGCCAACATGGCAAAATCCCAGAGTTCAATTATTTTGTGATAGCGCCTTGTACATTTGTGTTGCTTAAAAATATTGGCAAAACAGCTGCCAAAAAAAAGGGCCCAAATGAAAAATCCTTATAATATTCCTAGGATTTCTTTAGAGGAACCTACTGTAGTATAGTGTCTACTCAAAAGTGAGTTTATAGTGATACTTGATGGTTCTTTTTTTTATTTTTTTTTATTTTTTTTTTATCTCCTATGGAATCACTGTCATATTCCTAAAATCTTCCTCTAGTGACTTATGGAGTGTCTAATAGAGAATTTAAAGTAACCATTTATATTCCTGTAGGGGAATATTATAGTAGTTAGGGTACCTTTGCTGTGGTATTTGTAGAGTGAGTCATTACTGTTAAATGTATTATAGGATTACCATAGGTCTTTCCTGAGGGCGCCACTTTCTAGTCAGGTTTTCCCAGGCTTTTATCCGCCTGGTGGCACTAAAGGTCTGTGAGTGAGCCACTAGCCTGTTTACTTTTTTTTTTAGCGTAAAATAAAAAAAAAAATATATGAACCAAGTCACCTTCAACTACAAGTCGACAACTTGTAGACTACTCTATGAGCTATTTCCACAGGTTTATACAATGATGTGAGAGATAGCCTACATTATGGGGAAGTCAGATAGGGAGGTGCCAACAGGCGCACCTGTGCTCTGCGTCAAGCGAGACGACATTAACCACAAAACACTGAACATTTGGCGACTTTGGCTTCAAAATAAAAGCGTACAATTATTCCTCAGGTGAAGAATAATTAAGAAATCGGAATTACAGAGTATTTTAAGAAAACACCAAATGTACTTTCATTTACTACAGATGACTCTTTAAATATGCTCTTTATCTTCACTTTGGTACTTTTGTTATTATTAAAAAAAACATAGCAACATATTGGTTGTGTCCAATTCTGGCCATTTTCATGATTTAGTTTCAGTTGATGGATTAGACATGGTCGTCTGTAGGTCGAGTAGCCTTAATTCTGTGACCCTTGGGTTTATGAAACCCTTTCAAATCCCTTTTCGATAAACACTGACATGCATATCATCATGTCATCAAAACTAACACAAACAACAACAAAAAATCTTAGTGGTGTTTGTTATTAAGGGTTTTATTTTGAAAATTTCGGCCAGAAGTCCTATTTTTTGTCTGGCTTGACACTGCTGCTATAGTTTTATATTGGCAGAGAGAAGAGACGCGCAATCTCAAAAACTCAATGACTGCCCACCGTCAATCTAAACGAATGGTGACTTGACGGAGATGGCCAATACAGGTAACAAATAGCCCAGTGAAGTTTATGTAAATGTGTATATAGGCTATCTAAATTGCAAGCATGGCTTGTTGAAAACTTTTCAGAGTGTTTGTTTGGGCGGGGCGGAGATGGAGATCTCTGCGATATCTTGGAAAGGAAATCTTTTAAACTGCATAATTACATGAATATCTTAATGGATTTATTTTATCTGCTGCTCATTTTATTGTTACCGCCATGAAACGGGGAATGGAGGCAGGTTATGGAAAGATTTTAACATCATTTTTTACATCAGAAATCTCACAAATTCCTTTGTTACTTACACTACATCGGTTGAGGAGCCCCAAAGAAAGGGCCAATCACTTGTCTTACATTTGGAAACAACTTACTCTGACACGGTTAAATGTCTGTGCAGTGTGTTGATGGTATGTAAATTGACGCATTGGCACGTGCAATGTCTCAGTGCAGCAGGAATGTATGAGCAAGAATGTTCAGGTTCAGGTTATGAAATGTCCTTTTGTGTGAAGACATGGGGCAGTGGCCAGGTTAAGATGGAGATGTCCAGACACACACACACACACACACACACACACACACACACACACACACACACACACACACACACAGAGAGAGAGAGAGAGAGAGAGAGAGAGAGAGAAGTGTACACCAACTAACCATTCCTATAGTCAAACTCATAAAGCAATTTTTCATCTCTGATATAAGACCAGGACGTACAAAACTTGCCATTTACGCTAAATCCACTGTGGGATTTACCTCCCATAACTGATCCTAGCTCTTTTGTTATGATTAAAAACATTATTTTCAGGCACCATACCAGAATGGATAATCAGTTCAGTTTTGGGGACACAGTTTTGGAACATGTACAAAACCTTCAGATCAAGTCCCTGAACAGAATGTGACTTTTCTACTTGAATACAATATTTGAACTCAGACACTCACACACACACAGAGTGGTTCTGCACCATATTGTCATTTTAACTCATCATTAGGCTAATTTGCTGCATGTTGTCAAACTGTTCCATCCATGGCATGCTATCAAATTGTCTGTTTGGACAAGGGACTAGTTCTGCAATTTAGTTTAATTAGATTTGCTAGATTTGCTTAGATTTCAGTTTAAGCTTAGAGTGTGCTAGTTTCAGTTTCTCTGTTTCAGAAATGTAATGTAGAAATGTAGTTTTTAGTTTAAATTGTAATATTTGGTTGAGGAAAGTGAGTCCTGAGTTGCGTTTCATGTGTCCAGTGTTTAAAAGAGGAAGACACAAGTACAATATGGTTGGAGAATCATCTTAGTCTTAGGAGTTTCATAGTATAAATCAATGTGGCTTTCACTCATTTACTCATTTCTACATTATCTCTCTGTACTCCACTCTTAATTTGGGTTTGACTGAAAGACTCAAACTGAAAGTATTAGTTGAACAATTGCATTTTATTCCAGTTTTAGAGGCAGCATTCATAGATTTAGTATCAGCTTTTTTCTTCACTCCAGCTTTGATTTTATTGCAGTTTATAAAAATGTTGTTTCCTACTCTAATAGCTGTATTTGGTCCAGTCCCAGGCAGCGGTCTGTGCTGCAGCTATGTGCTCAGCAGGTAATCATTAATGGCAGTGACATCTCCGCTGTGGTTTTGACCTGGCTCCTGAGCCTCTGATCAATACAGTGGGATAGCCTCGGGACTCTTGAACCTGCACACCACCGATGACGTAACACCCACCCGATACTCGCTGCACCGCTCTCCATTTTGTATCCTGCTTTCTTATATTTCACTGCCTTGAGCTGTAACCTCTTTCCTCCTTCCTTCCTCCCTTGCTTCCTTCCCTCAGGTGTGTGTTGCGCCAGCCTGGAGGACCCCACGGCCCTGATGAAGATGGGGCTGAGCATGGTTCTCATCGGTCATGTCAACTTCCTGCTGGGAGCGCTGGTGCACGGCGCCGTGCTCCGACACATCAACCTCCACAAGCAGGCCAGGGCCATGGAGTACGCCATCTCCAACGTGGTGGCCCTCACCTCCGGCCTGGTGGTGAGCGCACACGCACAGGCTTCCCACTGGTCCTGGAATGTCTGGAATACCATGGGATTTAGAGAGGCGTTTTCCAGACAGGCAATGGTCAGGGATATAGTCAACATTAACAAAACCAGGAAGGAATATAACTGTTAGACCATGGAAGCACTCTGACTTAATTATGGAAAGTCATGGAAAAATCCTGGAATTTTACATCAGGGCCACAGTGGGAATGCTACACATCATAAACCACAAATGCATCTACTCCTTCAATAAATACATTAAAATGAATTACAAAATACTGATGGTACACTCCAGAGAAAGTTCTATATAGTGCCAGAAAATGGTTCTGTAGGCTTGTACCATAGCAGAACCATTTTTAGAAAGGTTGCATAATAGCACCGTGCTCAAATAGTTCTACTTAGGGCCTTTAAGAACCATTTAAAATAGCACAAAATCCTCCAAATCCACGGTGTTCCAGGAACTTTTTAAGCACCGCACTGGGTTATTTATATGATTTGCCAGTGTTTTATTTAAGCAAATTCCTTGACTCATTACAGTTCAATGTAAAACCACTACCATAAGCAAAAACCCCTTAAAGAACCCTCCTTTTTCTGGGTGTAGGATTTTCAAACTGAAGAAAACACTTCTTTGAAACAGTCACCGAATTCTAAATCCCATAACTAAATCCTTATTATTGTTGGACATGAAGGTAAAAGGACCACGCCATGATGATTTTTGCTTCCACACCTGACAAAAACAACTTGCAAAATACACAAAGGCACTTCAATACATATTTCACATGCTTGGAGTCAAAGCAGTGCTCAGGTGGTGAGAGAAACAGTCTGTTGACCCTCCCCATGTCGCAACCCCGACTGTCCCGATAGACTTCCATACTTCCACACTTTTTTTTGTCTTATTATATTGACTCTGCATGTTCCCCTTGTAATCTGGGCTGTCATGGATATGCTGTAGATCTCATTTGTCTTTCTTTCTGCAGGGCGTTGTTGTTGGAATCCTGGCTATTGTCCTGTCTAAAAACAAGAGGAGCAGAGTCCTGGTTAGTATCATATTCAACTGAATGTTCTTGGAGGGGGGAGGGGGGGGAAGCTGTCAGAAATCTGCCTACAGTGTGTTCCGACAATGCTGCAGTCGCTCCTCGCTGATTTCCCCGCTTCTCTCTCTCTTTTCCTCTCTGTTTTTCCATTGTTCCCTGCCTGCCTTGCCAGATGATAAGCTTCAGCATCATTCTGATCTCTCCCCTCCCCTCATATCCTCCTTGACAGAGCCTCCCCGCGTCGTTCCCCCGCACACGCTTGCTTTTTATGCGTTTTTTTTTTTTTTTTTTTTCCCTGCTTTCTCACACTTTATTCTCAGCCCTTTGGACTCCTGCGTGTAGCTTCAGGTGCTGTAACACCTCCCCGCAGCGTCTGAATCCTGTCTGAGCTGCAGAGCTAGAATGGTTTCTATCTTTTTTTTCTTTTTTTTTCTCACCCTCTGGTCATGTAGCACGCCTCCTCCTCCTCCTCCTCCTCCTCCTCCTCTGTTTATTCAATCAGCTGTCAGGCTGCTCAGACGGGACCGACGAGGCAACGGGCTGAACTGAATGAGTAAGGCTTTAAAGGGAAACTCGCTGCGATAAACCACTCCCCGCTTTCCTTTGTTTGGCGGCGTGAGCGTGAGCTGGGCAGGGCCGAGCTGACGAGCAGCAGTTGAAATGCTCATCGGTCTCATTATCGTGTTCAACCGCTCAGGCCTTACAGGGCAATGAGTAACACGTAATCTAACTGAGGACCACTCCCTTCTCCACGCTGACACCTTCATTATCAAATGTCCTGGCTCCCACAATTATTCATCTCCTATAGACACACTGCAGGATTTCCGATTGTTCTTATCAAGTTTCGACTTGATCACTCACTCAGCTCTCTCATGTCTAGACACTTTTTCTACATAATGTCTGGCCTTCTGTAGACCTGTTAATGCAAATACGATATACATACTGTAAATTTGCATATTTCTTCACTGATTTCTCTTTCCCCCACTTCTCTCTCTCTTTTCCTCTGTTATATATTATATTTGTTTTCTTCATATTTGCGTTCTTCTTATTTGTTCTACTATATTGTTTCATAATTTTTCACTTCTTTCATACTGAATATATCTCAGATTTTTGCTTTATTGTCATATCTACTGGACATAGTTTTTCATTTATTTTTTCTTTGTGTATTCTACTGCCGTTATTTTTGCACACCCTGCATACATGCTGTAATTAATATATTTTCATACTTTACTTTCACACTCTAGTGGTGTAATTGTTGGTTGTGTTGTGCTTAAATACCCCCCATTTGCTCCATTTGTATTTATATTCTATTTTTCACTGCAACGACCCAATTTCCCCACCTGGATCATTCAATTTTCATCTTAACAATCATCAGGTTTTGTCTCCCTGATGTAATTATTTTCGCTGTGTGTTGCTTCCCCAGACGTGGTCACTTTTCACAGTCAGCCTGCTCGCCGGGCTGACGGCAGCAGCCTCAGCCGTCGGACTGACAGTCTCTGTAGTGAGGGCCATCCTTCACGGTGGGCGGAGCCTCCTGACTCACTGCCGCTTCCCCGACGCCATTGGCTACTCCAGCGTCACCAACGAGTGTCCTTTTGACCCCACACGCATCTATGTAAGTGCATTTGTGTGTGTGTGTGTGTGTGTGTGTGAGAGTGAGATCAAGGTGTGAACTCTTGACCTTTCTCCAACAGCTGGCTCTTTGAGCAACTGATGTATTCCCAGTCCATTATCACTGCTGCATAAACAATAAACAGAACACATCTGTTTTGTCTTGGGTTTTACAGATATATCAAGCTGATATAGGTTGTTTATTATGGATATCTGCCAGTCATCCGATCACCTCTAATATGATAGATTTTATGCAGTTTGTTTGTTTACATATATATTCTATAATTGATCAATACTACACTGGCTGTTTATGGGAAGCCCTTAACCTGAATTGATTTTAATATGGAATTTTGATTGGAGCTTACACAAATACACAAGAATATGTAATATTATTATCCTGGGTTTTAATGTATTTTTAGTGTCCCATGGTCTAAATGCTGTTGCAGAGGCTTTTCCATTCTGGAAACACTGCATACTTGGTTAAATTCAAAGATGTTGAATTTTGAGACAAAATGCCTACTATTGGCAGTTTCATCCAAAAAACGCATTGGTATCGGCCTTCAGAAAACCACATCGGTCAGATCCTGGTTTTGTCCCTTTTGTCTGTGTGTATGTGTGTGTGTGTGTGTGAGGGAGAGATTGAGTGAGAGACTGGGTGTCTTTCCGTCACTCAATCAGTCACACTCCGGAGCCGGTGGGCTAGTGACAGGAATGCTGACCTGACCCTGTCCGTCCACCTCGGGCTCTGTCCTGTAACAGTGTGCTACAGATGGCCTGTCAGCCCCGCTCAGCCTCACAGCTCCATCCACACATCAGCGGATGACTTTAGCATGGCTAATAGTCCACATTTTGTCAGTTAAGCGCCCTGGCCCTTCCTCACCCTGTCCTGAATAATGTAATGTCCATCCACAAGTTGCACAGATTGTCCACTAGCAGGCAAAAAAGTGAATTGTCATAGAAATGCAGTGATGCAGTGAAGTTTAGACGGTTTTAAGTTAAATGTGCTAGCGGCCATGTTTGGCCCCATCATGGAGGTCCAGTGGAGAACTGGCTGTCTGCAAATACTAACCAGGCGAGAAAACAAACCTGAAAAAGATTGTTGTAGCATGGCTGTAGGTCCATGCAGTAATGTTCTGAGTAATAAGTGAATATAATACGTAAATTTGTTTCCAACTTTAGGTTACTCTGACAGGAATGTGTCTTGTCTCTAGCCCTGGTACTCTACACCAAAATATTAAATTGTAGCTTGAAAAGCATCAGCTCAGTCAACCTGAACAGTGGCATTGTTACCTAACTAGCAGGCTAATTTAGCAAAGCACTGTCAACACAACTTATAGCCACTGCTAACACTAGCTTCTACTAGCGAGCAGATGACGTGTTTACAACAAGATGGTTAGCTGTCCAGATAAGCTAGCTAACAAGCTCACATTATCTAAACACAAAATTGAGCTGATGTAGTTCCCAGTCAAAAATTGCACAGAAATGAACGATGTTTATTGAATTCTGTTGAGTCGGCCATACATTTAGAAACACAACCAGCGAAAGTTAAGGGCTGAAGACTTCTATTATGGCCGCCTGAGGGGGCATTACATCACCTGAATGCCCTTTATGGTCTATTTTTGACATTTATTCTGATATACATTGTTGCTTTGAGGCAGTGTTGATGGTTATGCAACATTTAGCGTCTGTGCTTCCTGGGTATTACATCATGGATTCTAAAGAAAGCTCGAGAACTAGAAACTTTTCTTTTCCTTGTAGACTGCACTCAAGGCAGCATCAATAACCAAGCGCATGCACATGAAGTTTGTTTTGTTTTTTCTTTTGATATCTCTCTGCAACTTTTTCTTTCAAATGTTCTCTGCAGTTTTTTCCCACAATAATGGCTCTCATGTGTAAATGGAAATGCCCTGATTTGCTGCTGTATTTTGCCATGCTCCAAAACACTCTTAGAAAAATGACATTGTGTATTCATCACATCATTACACACACAGTATCCCCACTTCTGTGAGGCTTGTGCATGCTGTTGCCTCAAATTGTGCTCTGTACGGTCCAGCTGGCGGTCGCTACTAACGTCCGTCTGTTCTCCCTTGTCTCTCTCCTCCTCCATCTCCCTCCAGAGTACCACTCTGATCCTTTGGGTGCCTCTGATTGTGACGTGCATCATCCAGCTGGTGTTTTCCACCCGGTGCTTCTTCGTGTGCATTTCGTTCCTTGGTCTCCCTTGCTGCCCTCACAAGAAGAGACCCAGAGACCATGGCAGAGTGGTGAGGCTTGGACTCAGTCAGATCCTTTGGACAAAGAACCATATGACTGTTTTCAGATGAGTGTTGTCTTTTAATTTTGATTAAAAGACTGTTGAGTGTTGTGCACATTTACAGAAAAAGGCACTAAAAATTGTGTACTCTCAGGTGCTGTGTAATGATGTGCTTGACTTTTCTTACCAAGGACCCCCAAATTGATCTGCATTACACCACAGACCCCATTTTTAGTAAGATTTAAGATTTTGATATGACTTGGTACAGAATTCTATAATTGTACATACTGTAGGTGAGGTGAAACCTAAAAGCAAAATAGTCATCCTTTATGCATATACTTCCAGGGAGTGAAATAATAGAGAAATTGAACTATTACTCATTTTTCTGGGGACCCCCTGGAATTCCTTCAAGGACCCCTGGGCGTCCCGGAACCCACTTCGGGAACCCCTGGCCAAGAGGTTAGAGAAGCGGGCTTGGAACTGAAAGGTTGCCAGTTCGAATCCCTGGACGGGCTGAGAAAATATGGGCAGGTGGAAGTGAAGGAGTAACACTCTTCCCTCCCTCAACAAATATCAATGAGATGCCCTTGAGCAAGGCACTGGCCCCAGCATCTGCTCCAGTAGAGCTGCTCAGTGTCCAGCAATTGAACACTTTGGTTGTACTGGGCAGCACCCAGGGGTGAATGTAGGGATGTTACTGGAAAAAAGCATACACGCCCAGTCGACTTTCCCTGGATAAATAAAGTTTAAAAAAACATTCATAAGACAAACAAGTTGGATTATGCAAATGCAAGCACAGTGGCTGCACAAAATATGCTAACACAGCCTTATGGCACTTCATCTGAACTCTTCAAATATAATGTGTGATCTTATGTCATGGTACAGAAAGTTAGCCCATCATTTCATGCCTCATGCTCCTCTCCCTCTGTGTTTGTGTGTGTGCAGATCAATGCGGTGACGCCGATGGAGCTAGCCCCCGCTCCTCGCTACGCTCCGCCTCCGAGGCAGCAGCATCATCCTCCTGCTCCTCCCGCACAGCACCTTCACCACCATCACCACCATCGCCAGCACCAGAGTCTTCCTCCGTCGGAGCGGCGGCCTCTTCGCCAGCCCCACAGACAGCGGCCCGAAGCGAGGAGCGGCGGCCAGCAGAGAGCCCCGGAGCAGCACCAGCTGCTGGAGAGGGGCGCGATGGAGAGAAACAGCTTCTGGATATAGCCAACTACCTCCCATCACTGATGAGACGCCAATGCTTCTTGTATAGTGAGAAGACTGTGGGGGAAGATACTGTAGTTCTAGCTGCAGCGAGTGGGTTTAAATGGGATGCACCTGCCCCCTTCTTCCTGTCACTAATTCAAAACTTTGACCTCTGACCTCAGGACTGTCAGAATGGTGATGTTTTACTTACCAGTGCAGCGGATTTGAGGGCTAACCTGATGTATGACTTTTCTGTGGCACATTATTTGCACACCCAGTCATGTGAGTGTGTGTGTGTTTGTCTGAGGGTTTGGTTAAGGTTAGGCATGTTGAATGCAGTCAGTAAAGGTATAGTAATGTGTGTGTGTGTGTGTGTGTGTGTGTTGAGCTAGCCTGTGGCTGTCTTTTATCAAGGATGTAATTTTTCTGGTCTGTGATGCCTGTTTGAGTGAGTACTAGAGCAGTGAGTGTGTGCATTTTTTCTGCGTTTAGGCCAAGAGAAACTAGTTTCATGTGAAACTAGTACTGCAAGGTGTCTGTTCTGTATTTATTTTCTTATTAAATAAAAAGTGTATTCATAATCATTGAATTATGTTTTGTATCTTTATGTTGTAGTGAATGTCTGTAACCTGAAACATTTCATGTAATACCCGGTAATGTTAGCAGGCAGTGACCTGACAGGACTGACTGGTTACACACCGACAGGCACACACACGCACACAAAACACACACGCAGACAGGCTGACAGGTTGGCACAAACACACACACACACACACACACTTGACAGCACAGCACAGCATTCCCACCCATGTCCTGTCAGGGGCACGTTAATGAGGACCTGCAATATACCATGACAGGTTGCATCACACAGGAATGTATTTGACTAACATTAAACTGTCATACCAGACTTTTACATTTGTTCCCATGGTGATAACACATTCCTTTTTGAATAACTTGAAACAAAAACAAAAACAGCCCACACGTGCAGCTTTGAAACACATAAGGTATATTTCGTTATCGATTTCGGGTCCAACGGAACAAACATGACATCCTCATGTGAGGTTTTCATGCAACAGAAAAAGAGGAAAGAAGGGAGAAGAGGAAGAAAGAAGGGGGGGGGGGTATTTATCCAACACAAGGTACCAGTTTATCAGAGGCAGTGAGAATAGAAAAAAGATTAAATCGTAGTTCAGGGGTAGCGACTTGGTTCCTTATCCTACCAGCAGAAGGCAGTGACACTATAGGATCCCCAAAGCAGAGGTGCAGCTGGTTAGGAAGCTCCCGGTCCACAAGTTTTGGTACAAGTTTAACCTCAAAGTCAGTCCCAGTATCACATGACTGCAGCCGCACCAGCACCACACTCACTATATAACCATCTACTGTTTTAGAGGGTATGCACAAAATAGGGTTAGACCAATATTTCAGGCTGATTTTGGACATCTATTAAAATCAGACATCAGTGTCCATCTCTGATGTGACGGAGGTTCCTCCCTGACCACAGCTAGTGAATATGGTTTATTAGGAGGATTTTACTCGACAGCTTCAGGAGTGGCCGTCTGTAAAACCTGCCTGTAAAATTTCATTAGTCTGGGTTTTAGTGTCCCATGATGGTCCGAATACTGTTTCAGAGGCTTTTCCACCCTGACAAGAACACAATTCAAGGCCAAACACTGAATTATTCTCACTTTTTGGACATGGAAATGGTCAGATTTGGAGACACTGAATATCAGCGTCAAATATCACTTCGATCCAAAATCATGTAGTCGTATTGGTATCCGCCTACAAAAACATGTATCAGTCTAACCCTAATATAAATATGAAATAATCTTGATCCTTCAATACTTTTGAAACGTTCTCAGGTTGGGCTTTGCTCTTTTTAATGTCTTTTAAGTCTATTTGTTCTGGTTACACTGTATGATTGTATACATATTAACTTTATTTTCATACTGATATCCTGCTTTGCCCAACAGTGTACGACTTCACACTGAACTTGTGGCGTGCTTAACCTCCTAAACAGCAGATGGCAATAGTGAGCTGGCAACAGGAGCCTGACGAGGTTGAAGCATGAGAAGAGGTGCTGCTGTGGCTGCAAGCAGAA